>NC_134353.1:941228524-941328524 GCF_048569485.1 Anomaloglossus baeobatrachus
CTTGATGAGCTTCAAGAGGCAGTTACCGGAAATGGTTTTCACTTCACAGGTGTACCCTGTCAGGTTTAATAAGTGGGATTTCTTGCCTTATAAATGGGGTTGGGACCATCGGTTATGTTGTGCAGAAGTCTGGTGGATACACAGCTGATAGTCCTACTGAATGGACTGTTAGCTGCTTTTTTCTTGCCATAATACAAATTCTAAGTAAAGAAAAACGAGTGGTCATCATTTCTTTAAGAAATGAAGGTCAGTCAGTCCGAAAAATTGGGAAAACTTTGAAAGTGTCCCCAAGTGCAGTGGCAAAAACCATCAAACGCTACAAAGAAACTGGCTCACATGAGGACCGCTCCAGGAAAGGAAGACCAAGGGTCACCTCTGCTGCGGAGGATAAGTTTATCCGAGTCACCAGCCTCAGAAATCGCAGGTTAACAGCAGCTCAGATTAGAGACCAGGTCAATGCCACACAGAGTTCTAGCAGCAGACACATCTCTAGAACAACTGTTAAGAAGAGACTTTGTGCGGCAGGCCTTCATGGTCATATAGCTGCTAGGAAACCACTGCTAAGGACCGGCAACAAGCAGAAGAGACTTGTTTGGGCTAAAAAACACAAGTAATGGAGCTTAGAGCAGTGAAAATCTGTGCTTTGGTCTGATGAGTCCAAATTTGAGATCTTTGGATCCAACCACCGTGTCTTTGTAGAAAAGTTGAACGGATGGACTCTACATGGCTGGTTCCCACCGTGAAGCATGGAGGAGGAGGTGTGATGGTGTGGGGAGTCTTTGCTGGTGACACTGTTGGGGATTTATTCAAAATTGAAGGCATACTGAACCAGCATGGCTACCACAGCATCTTGCAGCGGCATGCTATTCCATCCAGTTTGCGTTTAGTTGGACCATCATTTATTTTTCAACAGGACAATGACCCCAAACACACCTCCAGGCTGTTTAAGGGCTATGTGACTAAGAAGGAGAGTGATGGGGGGCTACGCCAGATGACCTGGCCTCCACAGTCGCCAGACCTGAACCCAATCGAGATGGTTTGGGGTGAGCTGGACCGCAGAGTGAAGGCAAAAGGGCCAACAAGTGCTAAGCATCTCTGGGAACTCCTTCAAGACTGTTGGAAGACCATTTCCGGTGACTACCTCTTGAAGCTCATCAAGAGAATGCCAAGAGTGTGCAAAGCAGTAATCAAAGCAAAAGGCGGCTACTGTGAAGAACCTAGAATATGAGACAGATTTTCAGTTGTTTCACACTTTCTTGTTAAGTATTTCATTCCACATGTGATAATTCATAGTTTTGATGCCTCAATGTGAATCTACAATTTTTCTGTCATGAAAATAAAGAAAACTCTTTGAATGAGGTGTGTCCAAACTTCTGGTCTTAAATATATATATATATATATATGTATATATATATATATATATATATATATATATATATATATATATATATATATATATAAAGAATATCATCAAAAGGTTAATTTATTTCAGTAATTCAGTACAAAAATGGAAACATATTTTAGCCATTATACACAGAGGGATCTATTCCTATATATTATATAGAGTCCTTACACAGAGGGGTTTATTTCTGTTAATGTTGGTGATTATGCTTACAGCCAGTGAAGACCCAGAATTAGAATATTTTGTAAGACCAACTGAAAAATTATTTTACACTCAAATGTTGGCGCCTACTGAAAAGTCTCTACAGTAAATGCCTCAATACTTGGTCGGGGCTCCTTTTGCATGAATTACTGCATTAATGTGGCATGGCATGGAGGCGATCAGCCTGTGGCACTTCTGGGGTGTTATCGAAGCCCAGGTTGCTTTGATAGCAGCCTTGAGCTCGTCTGCATTGTTGGGTCTGGTGTGTCTCACAGATTCTCCATGGGTTTAGGTCACATGAGTTTGCTGGTCAATCAAGCACAGTGATACTGTGGTTAGTAAACTAGGTATTGGTATTTTGTCAGTGTGGACAGGTGAAAAAGTCCTGCTGGAAAATTAAATTTCCATCTCCAAAACGTTTGTCGGCAGAGGGAAGCATGAAGTGCTGTAAAATTTCCCGATAGACGGCTGCGCTGACTTTGGTCTTGATAAAACCCAGTGGAGCTACACCAGCAGATGACATGGCTCCCCACACCATCACTGATTGTGGAAACTTCACAGTAGACCTCAAGTAGCTTGGATTGTGGCTAGTGTTGAGCGAGTAGCTAGCTATTTGTACTTGCTATTCTTTTAGCGAGTACTGTCCGCTACTCGCATATTCATTACGAGTAGCGGGCACAAGTAAGTCAATGAGAAATACTCGCTAAGTAGCGAGTCACCCGAAAACCGTACTTTCTTCGGCGCTCCATTGGGAGACCCAGACGATTGGGTGTATAGCACTGCCTCCGGAGGCCACACAAAGCATTACACTTAAAAGTGTAAGGCCCCTCCCCTTCTGGCTATACACCCCCAGTGGGATCACTGGCAGCTCAGTTTTCAAGCTTTGTGCGAAGGAGGCTCACATCCACGCATAGCTCCACTGTTTAGTCAGCAGTAGCTGCTGACTATTTCGGATGGAAGAAAAGAGGGCCCATATAGGGCCCCCAGCATGCTCCCTTCTCACCCCATTTCCATTGGAGGTGTTTGTTAAGGTTGAGGTACCCATTGCGGGTACGGAGGCTGGAGCCCACATGCTGTTTTCCTTCCCCATCCCCCTGAGGGGCTCTGAGGAAGTGGGATCTTACCGGCCTCCAAGCCCTGAGGCCGGGCTCCATCCACAGACCCATAGAACCTGCTGGATATGGAGCTGGGTACCATTCAGGGACAAGGCCCTGCAACATTCAGGTACTCTGTGTCCCCGTTTGGACGGCCGTGCACATTCCAGACTTGCTGGGTGTGCTAGTGCGCCGGGGACTGTAGCGCTGCGCGCTGGGGTTACAGTCACTCTGAGTGACTTTATGTATGGGGGACTGCCGCGCCGGCCGCCCCTGGAGCGGCGGCGCGGCTGAGACTTGTAGTGCGCCGGGGACTTAGCGACGACCGTGCTTTTACGACGGCGTCGCTTATAAATTTAGTCCCCGGCTTTTGCGGCCTAGCTCCGCTTCGTTCCCGCCCCCTCCCTGTCAATCAGGGAAGGGGAGAGACGCTGTACGATTAGTCAGCGCCGAGGGCTGGAGTCTTATTTACATGCTCCAGCCCTCTCACTGAGCACAGTGGGGCGCAGGTTTCCCGCTCTTTGTCTGCACACGCCCAGGGCCCGCCCCCCTCCATAGGACGCCGGCAGCCATTCCTACATGCAGTCTGGCTGGAGAACGGACACAGGCTCTGGGAGACCCAGACAGGGGATTTCTGGCGACCACACACCCGCGTTAAGCGGGCGGTAAGCAGCACATTAGTGATGGCCCCACTAGTGCCAGTGTGTTATATTGGTGTACTTTTTTCTCTGTACCATATATATATATATATATATATATTGCACTGTAAGGTCGCTTCTTGGCTGTATACCCTATCTTGCTCTAAGGAGACGACAACATGTCATCCGCAAAACGCAAGGGTGCCAAGACACAGGCTGTATACGCTGCTTGTGCTGCTTGTGGGGCTGATCTACCGGCAGGTTCCAAAGACCCCCATTGTGTGCAATGTTCAGTCCCTGTGCCACTTCGTCAGCCGGAGTCTGTGGAGGTAGTGACCCAGGCAGAGTCACCGGTGAACCCTGTCCCGGTGACGGGGACAGAGTTCGCAGTTTTCTTTGTCGCTCCATTGGGAGACCCAGACAATTGGGTGTATAGCTATTGCCTCTGGAGGCCACACAAAGTATTACACTTAAAAGTGTAAGGCCCCTCCCCTTCTGGCTATACACCCCCAGTGGGATCACTGGCTCACCAGTTTTGTGCTTTGTGCGAAGGAGGCAACACATCCACGCATAGCTCCACTTTTTAGTCAGCAGCAGCTGCTGACTATGTCGGATGGAAGAAAAGAGGACACATATAGTGTCCCCAGCATGCTCCCTTCTCACCCCACTGTATGTCGGAGGTGTTTGTAAGGTTGAGGTACCCATTGCGGGTACGGCGGCAGGAGCCCACATGCTGATTCCTTCCCCATCCCTTTTTACAGGGCTCTGGGTGAAGTGGGATTTACCGGTCTCCAGGCACTGAGACCGTGCTCCATCTACAGCCCCTGGAGAAGATGCTGGATGGAGCGGAGTACATCAGGGACATGGCCCTGCTTCCTCAAGGTACTCTGTGTCCCCGTGCATTTGGCGCTCACACCGCAGCATGCTGGGTGTTGTAGTGCGCCGGGGGACATCAGCGCTGCGGCGCCTGTGCCATAGCCTCATTCAGCTTAGCTGAAGCAGGCACACTTATGGGACTCGGCCGCGCCGGCCGCTGGGACTGCGGCACGGCTGGCACTTGTAGTGCGCCGGGGACTTCAGCGCGGCCTGCGCTTTTACGGCGGCCGCGCTGATAACTACAGTCCCCGGCTTTTGCGGCCTGCTTCCGTTCGTTCCCGCCCCCAGACCTGCCAGTCAGGAGAGGGGCGGGACGCTGCCCACGTCTAGGACTCGGGCGCGCCGGCCGCTGGAACAGCGGCGCGGCTGGCACTTGTAGTGCGCCGGGGACTTCAGCGCGGCCCGCGCTTTTACGGCGGCCGCGCTGATAACTCGAGTCCCCGGCTTTTGCGGCCTGCTTTAGTTCGTTCCCGCCCCCAGACCTGCCAGTCAGGAGAGGGGCGGGACGCTGGCCACTTCTAGGGCGGTCGCGCCGGCCGCTGGGACTGCGGCGCGGCTGGCACTTGTGGTGCGCCGGGGACTTCAGCGCGGCCCGCGCTTTTACGGCGGCCGCGCTGTTAACTCGAGTCCCCGGCTTCTGGGCCTAGTCTCCCTTCGTTACCGCCCACAGCCCTGACAGTCAGGGTAGGGGCGTGACGCTGCAAGAGCAGAGCTGAGAGCTGGAGTATGTTTTGCATACTCCACCCCTCTCACTGTGTGCAATTCCCGCACTTTCTCAGGCACGCCCACGGCTTCCTTCTCTACAAGGACACCGGCAGCCATTAGTGTCAGTTTCTGTACGATACAGAGACAAGTGTGGAAGACCCTGGCATTCTGATAGTCACACAATCGCTGTAACAGGCGTTAAGCAGCACCTGTGGTGCTAACCCCGCTAGTGCAGAAGTGCACTTATAGATATGCTTGTACTATATACATTGCACTGTTTGGTCGCACGTTGTATATACCCTCCTGGATTATGCGGAGGAGTTATCAGCATATTCTCTGTGTAAAACAAAGGTGCAGAACCACATGTTTTTCTATACAGCTGGTACAGCATGTACGGCTATACGGCCGGCAGGTACATAGACTCCCATTGTATGCACTAATGGCCAGGGGATGAGGACGGTGTCTGCAGTATTTACTGACAGTTTTTCTGAGACTATGGCTATGATACTAGAAGCCTAGCAGTCCGGACATGTCTCTCACAATATGGGCACTGTTGAATCATTGATCCATGGCCCCCCTCAGTGTGAATAACTAACAGCTCCGGGAATGTCACACGCATCCCAGAGTCACGGCTCTGCACGGACGTCAGTCCCAGACAGCCTAAGTGGGCTCGCTATGAGCGGCCTCGGTTTCATCAGGGTCCTAACAGAAGGACTCGCTATGTAATGAGGCGGGAAGTAGCGGCTCAGGATTCTGATCCTGAGACCGCTCTCAATCTGGATACACCTGATTGTGACGCCATAGTAAATAATCTTATAGCGTCCATCTATAGAATGTGGGTTATTTCTCACAACTCCTCCAGTGGAGGAGTCAGCTTCACGTATTTTTCTGGACCACTCTGCCTTCAGAGAGGCAGTCCAGGAACACCACGCTTATCCAGATATGCGCTTCTCCAAACGGCTTAGGATACACGCTATCCCTGTCCCCTGACTTGGTCAAGGACTGGACCCAATGTCCAGAGCGGCATCCTCCAATCTCCAGGCTTGTAGCTAGATCCATAGTTGCAGTGGGAGATGGAACTGCAAACTCAAAGATGCCACTGACAGACAGATGGATCTCTGGTCGAAAGCCATCTATGAGGCTGTCGGCGCACCGTTGGCTCCGGCATTCTCTCCCTTGGGGCACTCCAAGCTATTTCAGCTTGTCTTACACAGATTGACACGGTTACACGTACATCTGTGCCGCAGGTGGCATCCTTAACCTCTCAAATGTCTGCATTTGTTTCTTACGCGATTCAGGTTGTCCTGGACTCTGCGAACCGTGCGGCGGTAGCCTCCGCTACTCCGTGTTTTTAAGCAGAGCCTGGTCTGCTCGTTAAGTGAATGGAAGGCAGATTCTGCTTCCAAAAAAGGTTGCCTAACCAGTTGCCTTTTTTCTGCTGACCGACTGTTTGGTGAGCGTTGGATGTAACCATCAAACAGTCCAGGGGTAAGGATTCATCCTTTCCTCAGCCCGGACACAACAAACCCCAACAGAGCAAGAGGCAGTCGGGGTTTTCGGCCTTTTCGAGGCTCGGGCAGGTCCCATTTTTCCTCGTCCAAGGTGGACTCAAAAGGGATCAGAGGAGCTAAGATTCTTAGCGGGCTCAGTCTCGCCCAAAAAAGCGACAGTCGGAAAACCCGCTTCCAAGGCGGCTTCCTCATGACTTGCGGCCTCGGTCCGTAGCAGGCTCTCCCGCCTTGGCGATATTTAGCTGCCATAGGTCAATGACCATTGAGTGTGAGACATTCTGTCTCACGGGTACAGGATAGAGCTCACTTCTCGTCCTCCAACTCGATTCTTCAGAATTTCTCCACCTCCCGGCCGGGCCGCTGCTCTTCTGCAAACAGGGTGCACTCTATAGGCAGAAAGAGTGATGACCCCCGTTCCTCTTCAGGAACAAGGTCACGGTTTTTACCCCAAATTCTTTGCGGTACCTATAACAACGGGCCGTTCCGTCCCGTTCTGGATCTAAAAATGCTCAGCAAGCTCGTGGACACCAGGCGGTTCCGGATGGAATCCCTCCGCCATGTCATCGCCTCAAGGTCCCAAGGATATTTCCTAGCATCATTAGGCATCAAGGATGCTTATCCACACGTGCCGATTGATCCAGAGCACTAGCGTTTCTACGCTTCGTTATAGGAGACGAACACCCTCTGTTCGTAGCTCTACCTTCCGGCTAGCGACAGTCCAACTGGTCTTCGCCAAGGTCAGGGCAGCAGTAGTCACAGTCCTGCACTCTCAGGGTCACTCTGTGGTCCCGTATTTAGACGATCTACTTGTCAAGGCACTCTCTTAGGAAACATGCCAACACTGCCCGAACGTTGCGCTGGAGACTCTCTAGAGTTTTGGGTGGATCATCAACTTTTTAAAGTCAGATCCGACCCCGACCCTATCGATAACATATCTAGGCATAGAGTTTCTTACTCTCTCAGCGATAGTGAAGCTGCCGCTAGACAAACAGCATTCACTACGGGCTGCAAGCTCTTCTTTAAGAACCAGTCGCACACATTGACACGCCTCATGCACTTCCTACGTAAGATGGTAGCAATGGAGGCAGTTCCTTTCGCGCAGTTTTACTGCGTCCACTACAATGGGACATTCTCCGCCAATGGGACGAGGAGTCGACGTCCCTCAACAGAGTCGTCGTTCTTCTCAGGCGGCCAAGGAATCTCTACGGTGGTGGCTTCTTCTCACCTCTTGGTCAAAAAGAAGGTCCTTCCTATCCCCGTCCTGGGCGATAGTTACGACAGACGCGAGTCTATCAGGGTGGGGAGCAGTTTTTCTCCACTACAGCGCTCAGGGTACGTGGACTCAGCAAGAGTCCACTCTTCAGATCAATGTTCTTGAACACAGAGCAGTGTATCTTGCCCTACAATCCTTCCAACAGCGGCTGAAAAGCAAGCATATCCGACTTCAGTCGGACAGCTCCACAGCGGTGGCATACGTCAACCACCAAGGAAGAACGCGCAACCGGCAAGCCTTCCAGGAAGTCCGGCAGGTTCTGATGTGGGTGGAAGACACGGCATCCACCATATCCACAATTCATCCCAAGTGTGGAAACTAGGAAGCTGACTTCCTAAGTCGCTGAGGTGTGGCCGAAAGAGTATGGTCTCCTCACCCGGACGGGTTTCAGGAGATCTGGCGCCGCTGACAGAGGCCGGACGTCGATCTAATGGCGTCACGGCACAACAACAATGTGCCAGCTTCATGGCACGGTTTCACAATCATCGAGCTCTGGCGGCAAACGCCTTAGTTCAGCATTGGTCGCAGTTCCAGCTACCTTAGGTGCCACCTCTGGCATTGTTGCCCAGAGTACTGCGCTAGATCAAGACCGACTGCGGCCGCACCATCCTCGTCGCTACAAATTGGCCGAGGATGTGTGGTACTCGGTTTTGTGGTGCCTCACGGTAGGCTAACCGGGGGCACTACCAGACCAATCAGACTGGCTGTCTCAAGGGCCATTCTTCCATTTGGATTCTACGGCCCTCAACCGGATGGTGTGGCATTGAGTCCTGGAACCTAGTGTCGTCAGGATTACCTCAGGACGTGGTTGCCACCATGAGACAGGCTAGCATACCAACGTCCGCCAAGATTGACCACAGGACGTGGAAGATGTTCTTATCTCGGTGCTCGGCGCAGGGTGTTTTTGCTGACAAGATGTCTGTCACTATGACAAAGATCCTAGAGACCTTGCAGGCCAGGCCAGTTACTCAGACCATGGACACTGCTGCGGCAACGTTCCCCGGTCCCCCTCAGCTGGAGTTAATCCGTGCATCAAGGGGGTCCCAGGCATCTCAGACTGAAGGCTCTGACTCAGATGACAGTCCCAGGCTGCCTAAGCGAGCTCGCTGGGAGAGACCCTCCACGTCATCACGCGGATCAGGGTCTCAGCGAGAAGAGTCTCTGCATGATGACACAGAGGAGGGTGATCAGGAGTCTAATCCTGACACCGCTCTCAATCTGGATACTCCTGATGGTGACGCCATGGTAAATGACCTTATAGCGGCCATCAATAGCCTATTGGATATTTCTCCTCCTGCCCCTTCAGCAGAGGAGGCAGCTGCACAGCAGGAGAAGTTCCATTTCAGGTATCCCAAGCCTAAACTGAGTACTTTTCTGGACCACGCTGACTTCAGAGAATCAGTCCAGAAACACCATGCTTATCCAGACAAGCGTTTCTCCTAACGTCTTAAGGATACACGTTATCCCTTACCCCCTGACGTGGTCAAACGCTGGACCCAGTGTCCAAAGGTGGACCCCCCAATCTCCAGGCTTGCGGCTAGATCCATAGTTGCAGTGGAGGATGGGGCTTCACTTAAAGATGCCAATGACAGACAGATGGACCTTTGGTTAAAGTCTGTTTATGAAGCTATCGGCGCGTCGTTTGCTCCAGCATTCGCGGCCGTGTGGGCACTCCAAGCTATTTCGGCTGGTCTGGCACAGGTGGACTCTATCATACGTCCAGCAGTGCCGCGAGTGGCGTCCCTAACCTCGCAAATGTCTGCGTTTGCGACTTACGCTATCAACGCTGTCCTGGACTCTACGAGCCGTACCGCAATGGCGTCTGCTAACTCTGTGGTTTTGCGCAGAGCCTTGTGGTTAAAGGAATGGAAAGCGGATTCTGCTTCCAAAAAATGTTTAACCAGCTTGCCACTATCTGTAGACAGACTGTTTGGTGAGCAATTGGCTGAAATCATCAAACAATCCAAGGGTAAAGACTCCTCCTTACCCCAGCCCAGATCAAGCAAACCTCAACAGAGGAAGTGGCAGTCGAGGTTTCGGTCCTTTCGAGGCTCCGGAAAGACCCAATTCTCCTCGTCCAAAGGGACTCAGAAGGAGCAAAGGGGCTCAGATTCCTGGCGGGCTCACTCACGCCCCAAGAAGGCAACCGGAGGCACCGCTTCCAAGGCGGCTGCCTCATGACTTTCGGCCTCCTCCCTCCGCATCCTCGGTCGGTGGCAGGCTCTCCCGCTTTTGCGACATTTGGCTGCCACAGGTCACAGACCGGTGGGTAACAGACATTTTGTCTCACGGGTACAGGATAGAGTTCAGTTCTCGTCCTCCGCCTCGGTTCTTCAGAACCTCCCCACATCCCGACCGAGCAGATGCCCTTATGCAGGCGGTGTGCTCGCTAAGAGCAGAAGGAGTGGTGATCCCTGTCCCTCTGCGGGAACAGGGGCAAGGTTTTTACTCCAATCTCTTTGTGGTTCCAAAAAAGGACGGCTCGTTCCGTCCTGTTCTGGACCTAAAGCTGCTCAACAAGCATGTGAACGCCATGCGGTTCCAGATGGAATCCCTCCGCTCCGTCATTGCCTCAATGTCTCAAGGAGATTTCCTTGCATCAATAGACATCAAAGATGCTTATCTCCACGTGCCGATTGCTACAGAGCACCAACGTTTTCTACGTTTCGTGATAGGAGACGACCATCTCCAGTTCGTAGCTCTGCCATTTGGCCTGGCGACAGCCCCACGGGTTTTCACCAAGGTCATGGCGGCAGTAGTAGCAGTCTTGCACTCTCAGGGACATTCGGTGATCCCTTACCTGGACGATCTACTTGTGAAAGCACCCTCTCAAGAGGCATGCCAACACAGCCTGAATGTTGCGCTGGAGACTCTCCAGACCTTCGGGTGGATCATCAACTTTTCAAAGTCAAATCTGTCACCGACCCAATCACTAACGTACCTTGGCATGGAGTTTCATACTCTCTCAGCGATAGTGAAGCTTCCGCTGGACAAGCAGCGGTCACTACAGACAGGGGTGCAGTCTCTTCTTCATGGTCAGTCGCACCCCTTAAGGCGCCTCATGCACTTCCTAGGGAAGATGGTGGCAGCAATGGAGGCAGTCCCGTTTGCGCAGTTTCATCTGCGTCCACTCCAATGGGACATTCTCCGCCAATGGGACGGGAAGACAACTTCCCTGGACAGGAAAGTCTCCCTTTCCCAGACGGCCAAGGACTCTCTACAATGGTGGCTTCTTCCCACATCAATATCACAGGGAAGATCCTTCCTACCCCCATCCTGGGCAGTGGTCACGACAGACGCGAGTCTGTCAGGGTGGGGAGCAGTTTTTCTCCACCACAGGGCTCAAGGGACGTGGACTCAGCAGGAGTCCACCCTTCAGATCAATGTTCTGGAAATCAGGGCAGTGTATCTTGCCCTACTAGCCTTCCAGCAGTGGCTGGAAGGAAAGCAGATCCGAATTCAGTCGGACAACTCCACAGCGGTGGCATACATCAACCACCAAGGAGGGACACGCAGTCGGCAAGCCTTCCAGGAAGTCCGGCGGATTCTGATGTGGGTGGAGGACAGAGCTTCCACCATATCAGCAGTTCACATCCCGGGCGTAGAAAACTGGGAAGCAGACTTCCTCAGTCGCCAGGGCATGGACGCAGGGGAATGGTCCCTTCACCCGGACGTGTTTCAGGAAATCTGCCGCCGCTGGGGGGTGCCGGACGTCGACCTAATGGCGTCTCGGCACAACAACAAGGTTCCGACCTTCATAGCGCGGTCTCGCGATCAAAGAGCTCTGGCGGCAGACGCCTTAGTACAAGATTGGTCGCAGTTTCGGCTCCCTTATGTGTTTCCACCTCTGGCACTCTTGCCCAGAGTGCTACGCAAGATCAGATCCGATTGCGGCCGCGTCATACTCGTCGCCCCAGACTGGCCGAGGAGGTCGTGGTACCCGGATCTGTGGCACCTCACGGTCGGCCAACCGTGGGCACTACCAGACCGACCAGACTTACTGTCCCAAGGGCCGTTTTTCCATCGGAATTCTGCGGCCCTGAACCTGACTGTGTGGCCATTGAGTCCTGGATCCTAGGGTCTTCAGGATTATCACAAGGGGTCGTGGCCACCATGAGACAGGCTAGGAAGTCCACTTCTGCTAAGATCTACCACAGAACGTGGAAGATTTTCTTATCCTGGTGCTCTGCACAAGGAGTATCCCCCTGGCCATTCGCGTTACCTGTCCTTCTTTCCTTCCTGCAATCTGGGTTGGAAAAGGGCTTGTCGCTCGGCTCCCTTAAAGAGCAAGTCTCGGCACTATCCGTGTTTTTTCAGAAGCGACTAGCACGTCTTTCTCAGGTGCGCACGTTTCTGCAGGGGGTTTGTCATATCGTCCCTCCGTACAGGCGGCCGTTAGATCCGTGGGATCTAAACAAGATCCTTGTTGCTCTCCAGAAGCCGCCCTTCGAGCCTCTGAGAGATGTTTCACTTTCTCGACTCTCACAGAAAGTGGCCTTTCTGGTAGCGGTCACGTCTCTTCGGAGAGTGTCTGAACTAGCAGCGCTGTCATCTAAGGCTCCCTTCCTGGTGTTCCACCAGGACAAGGTAGTGCTGCGCCCCATTCAGGAGTTTCTCCCCAAGGTAGTATCCTCTTTTCATCTTAATCAGGATATCTCCTTGCCTTCCTTTTATCCGCATGCAGTTCATCGGTATGAAAAGGATTTACATTTGCTAGATCTAGTGAGAGCACTCAGAATCTACATTTCCCGCACGGCGCCCCTGCGCCGCTCGGATGCACTCTTTGTCCTTGTCGCTGGTAAGCGCAAAGGGTCGCAGGCTTCAAAAGCCACCCTGGCTCGATGGATCAAAGAACCAATTCTTGAAGCCTACCGTTCTGCTGGGCTTCCGGTTCCATCAGGGCTGAAGGCCCACTCAACCAGAGCCGTGGGTGCGTCCTGGGCATTACGACACCAGGCTACGGCTCAACAGGTGTGCCAGGCAGCTACCTGGTCGAGTCTGCACACTTTCACCAAACATTATCAGGTGCATACCTATGCTTCGGCGGACGCCAGCCTAGGTAGAAGAGTCCTGCAGGCGGCAGTTGCCTCCCCGTAGGGGAGGGCTGTCTTTGCAGCTCTAACATGAGGTATTTCTCTACCCACCCAGGGACAGCTTTTGGACGTCCCAATCGTCTGGGTCTCCCAATGGAGCGCCGAAGAAGAAGGGAATTTTGTTACTTACCGTAAATTCCTTTTCTTCTAGCTCCTATTGGGAGACCCAGCACCCGCCCTGTTGTCCTTCGGGATTTTTGGTTGTTTTCGGGTACACATGTTGTTCATGTTCAATGGTTTTCAGTTCTCCGATGTTACTTCGGAGTGAATTTGTTTGAACCAGTTATTGGCTTTCCTCCTTCTTGCTTTAGCACTAAAACTGAGCTGCCAGTGATCCCACTGGGGGTGTATAGCCAGAAGGGGAGGGGCCTTACACTTTTAAGTGTAATGCTTTGTGTGGCCTCCGGAGGCAGTGCTATACACCCAATCGTCTGGGTCTCCCAATAGGAGCTAGAAGAAAAGGAATTTACGGTAAGTAACAAAATTCCCTTCTTTCGTGCGTGTAGTGAATAGTAAGGCTTTTGGGTTACTCCTTACTTAGCGAGTATTTCCCATTGACGTACATTGTGCCCACTACTCGTAACGAATATGCGAGTAGCAAACAGTAGTCGCTAACGGCATAGCAAGTACAAATAGCTAGCTACTCGCTCAACACTAATTGTGGCCTCTCCACTCTTCCTCCACACTCTGGGACCACGATTTTCAAATGAAATGCCAAATTTACTTTCATCTGAAAAAACCTTGGACCACTGCGCAACAGTCCAGTTCTTTTTCTCTTTGGCCTCGGTAAGACGCTTCTGGCGTTGTCTATTGGTCATGAGTGGCTTGACACAAGGAATGCGACACTTGTAGCCCATGTCCTGGATAGTCTGTGTGTGGTGGCTCTTGAAGCACTGACTCCAGCAGCGTCCACTCCTTGTGAATGTCCCCCAAATTTTTTAATGGCTGTTTCTTAACAACCCTATCAAGGCTGCGGTTATCCCGGTTGCTTGTGCACCTTTTTCTACCACACTTTTTCCTTCCACTCAATTTTCCATCAATATGCTTGGATACAGCACTCTGTGAACAGCCAGCTTCTTTAGCAATGACCTTTTGTGGCTTGCCAACCTTATGGAGTGTGTCAGTGACTGCCTTCTGAACATTTGTCAAGTCAGCAGTCTTCCCCATGATGGTGTAGCCTACTGAACCAGACTAAAGGACCATCTTAAACGCTTAGGAAGCCTTTGCAGTTGTTTTGTTGTAATTATTCTAATTTTCTGAGTGATTTTAGGTTTTCACTGGCTGTAAGCCATAATCTTCAACATTAACAGAAATAAACACATGAAATAATCACTGTGTGTAATGACTCTATATAATATATAGGAATAGAAATAGATCCGTGTGTGTGTGTGTGTGTGATGACTCTAATATATAGAAATAGATCCCTCTGTTTATAATGACTATATAATATATAGGAATAGATAAATCTGTGTGTAATGACTCTATATTATATATAGGAATAGATCCCTCTGTGTGTAATGACTATATAATATATAGGAATAGATCCCTCTGTGTGTAATGACTATATAATATATAGGAATAGATCCCTCTGTGTGTAATGACTCTATATAATATATAGGAATAGATCCCTCTGTGTGTAATGACTCTATATAATAGGAATAGATCCCTCTGTGTGTAATGACGCTATATAATATATAGGAATAGATCCCTCTGTGTGTAATGACTCTATATAATAGGAATAGATCCCTCTGTGTGTAATGACTCTATATAATATATAGGAATAGATCCCTCTGGGTGTAATGACTCTATATAATATATTGGAATAGATCCCTCTGTGTGTAATGACTCTATATAATATATAGGAATAGATCCCTCTGTGTGTAATGACTCTATATAATAGGAATAGATCCCTCTGTGTGTAATGACTCTATATAATATGTAGGAATAGAAATAGATCCGTGTGTGTGTGTGTGTGTGTGTGTGTGTGTGTGTGTGATGACTCTAATATATAGAAATAGATCCCTCTGTTTATAATGACTATATAATATATAGGAATAGATAAATCTGTGTGTAATGACTCTATATTATATATAGGAATAGATCCCTCTGTGTGTAATGACTATATAATATATAGGAATAGATCCCTCTGTGTGTAATGACTCTATATAATATATAGGAATAGATCCCTCTGTGTGTAATGACTCTATATAATATATAGGAATAGATCCCTCTGTGTGTAATGACTCTATATAATAGGAATAGATCCCTCTGTGTGTAATGACTCTATATAATATATAGGAATAGATCCCTCTGTGTGTAATGACTATATAATATATAGGAATAGATCCCTCTGTGTGTAATGACTATATAATATATAGGAATAGATCCCTCTGTGTGTAATGACTCTATATAATATATAGGAATAGATCCCTCTGTGTGTAATGACTCTATATAATATATAGGAATAGATCCCTCTGTGTGTAATGACTCTATATAATAGGAATAGATCCCTCTGTGTGTAATGACTCTATATAATATATAGGAATAGATCCCTCTGTGTGTAATGACTCTATATAATATATAGGAATAGATCCCTCTGTGTGTAATGACTCTATATAATATATAGGAATAGATCCCTCTGTGTGTAATGACTCTATATAATAGGAATAGATCCCTCTGTGTGTAATGACTCTATATAATATATAGGAATAGATCCCTCTGTGTGTAATGACTCTATATAATATATAGGAATAGATCCCTCTGTGTGTAATGACTCTGTATAATATATAGGAATAGATCCCTCTGTGTGTAATGACTCTATATAATAGGAATAGATCCCTCTGTGTGTAATGACTCTATATAATATATAGGAATAGATCCCTCTGTGTGTAATGACTATATATAATATATAGGAATAGATCCCTCTGTGTGTAATGACTCTATATAATATATAGGAATAGATCCCTCTGTGTGTAATGACTCTATATAATAGGAATAGATCCCTCTGTGTGTAATGACTCTATATAATATATAGGAATAGATCCCTCTGTGTGTAATGACTATATAATATATAGGAATAGATCCCTCTGTGTGTAATTACTCTATATAATATATAAGAATAGATCCCTCTGTGTGTAATGACTCTATATAATATATAGGAATAGATCCCTCTGTGTGTAATGACTCTGTATAATATATAGGAATAGATCCCTCTGTGTGTAATGACTCTATATAATAGGAATAGATCCCTCTGTGTGTAATGACTCTATATAATATATAGGAATAGATCCCTCTGTGTGTAATGACTATATATAATATATAGGAATAGATCCCTCTGTGTGTAATGACTCTATATTATATATAGCAATAGATCCCTCTGTGTGTAATGACTCTATATACTATATATAGGAATAGATTCCTCTGTGTGTAATGACTATATAATATATAGGAATAAATCCCTCTGTGTGTAATGACTATATAATATATAGGAATAGATCCCTCTGCGTGTAATGACTATATAATATATAGGAATAGATCCCTCTGTGTGTAATGGCTCTATAATATATAGGAATGGATCACTGTGTATAATGACTCTATTATGTGTTTCCCTTTTTGTGTTGAATTACTGAAATTAAGATTTTGAGGATACTCTTAATTTATTGAGCTGCACCTGTAGGTTCTTTTGGGTTGTTTTTTTTTTTTTTTTTTTAGAGTATTTTCTGGGATAAATATCAATTTAATTAAGTTTTGAAAGTACAAAGATAAATGAGAAATGAATTTTGGAAAAACACTAATCTAATTTTTTTTTTTTTTTTTTTTTACAAATCCTCTTTCATGTAGTATAGGCTGATCAAAATAATCCAAAATGGAAGTTTACATTAAAAAAAAAAATTGTGGCCAAGTTGGAACAGGTTGTAATTTATAGTATACTGGTAGAAAAAGCTTTTGGAGAAAAATAAATTGAATTGCTAATCATATGCTAATGCGATAGCCAAGATGATTGTTTATAACTTGAAGGTCGTCTCACACTCAAAGCTGCAATGGATGGTGAGATATGGAGCCTGAAAGTCAAAAGTTCAAAACATTGTTACCCTTTTGCTTGTCACTGTATATTTGTACTGAGTAGCTGTGAATCCACCACTGGATGAACTAAATATGTGAAAGCTGCCTGCTCTCCCTTTTTCCTCTCCATAGACTTAAATAGACAGCTGTAATGTGATCGTTCAGTGACTGGCAGTGTATGTTTTTACTAGGATGGAATCTGCTCTTTTAGAGTAAACTGGTTCAGGTGGCATGGGAAAAAGTGTAGAAAACCAGAAGTGTAATATCAGATGACTTCCCTTGTTTTGCCAAAATTTCTTGCAGTCGTCTTACTATTGAATTTTGCAAGGTTTGATTAAATGGTGCCCATTTCTTTTTTTTTAAATCATAACTTTTTATTAGTAATTGTCAGATGTTGCATCATACATCATATTGTCATCACATTTTCAACAAAAATCACAATAATATGGGTATTAAACAAGGGAGAGGGGGTTGTCCAGAATTATAAAGGAACCATGGCTGCTTTCTTGAATATCTAACGGCACATCTGTTCATGACCCATCGAGTTAACAGCTTTGTAAACTTAGCCGTGGACAGGGTTTTGTGCAGTCACATCCCCCATCCCCAACGTGGTGGATGGTTTTGGCATGAGATCCATACAGAGCCGCAGGAGTCTGGAGAGATTCTGTGCTGTCACATTGAATGTAGACACTTATTTTATAACGACTTGTATAAAAATGACCGTAAATTTCAGTGGAATATTAAAATGACTGCAAATTCCCATTATGAAGAATGGAAAGAGAATTGGGACACAGGTCTGTGGTTTGTGATGGAACAGGACCCCTGGTAAGAGTTTCTAGTTTATTTACGCCAGTGTTTTTAGGGATTGGCAGCCTTACTCCAAGGTAGGTGGAGACCCTATATTGCTCCTGGTTCACCCCAGTGCCCACAAACACCTTATCGAAGGTCAGTTACCCCAATAAAGTATTGGGAGCAAAGGACACCACACCCTGAAAGATCCATGTGACAACAGTTGATAGTGAACTTCTAAAATTCCCTACTACTGCATTAGCCAAAAGACCGGGCAATTAGGTGTGTGAACGGGAAGTGTGCCCAAATGTCAAAGTGGGCTTCCCACACCCAAAGACTCCCTGACCGGCCCGTGGTTTAGGCACTTGCGGGTCTGAATCGCCCTTTGGGAGGCCATATGAGCCAAGATGCTTTTTGGTATGAAGAATTTATCATTGCCCCCTATACCAGTCTTCTAGATTTAAAGACCTAATAATAATAAGGCGCACTCCAAATTTGCACCCAAAAAAATTGCAACTTTTTTTTTTTCCCTAAAAAAAATAAAATAAAAGTGGAGCTTCATGAAACGAGTCTGGTCAACACACATCCCGACTATGACCAGTCAGAAATGAAAGTATAGTGCAAACAGACTTCAGATTTGATTTTAGGAATCATGAACCGCAAGAAATGCCCCTCTCGTTAAACTTCGGAAATCTTACTCTACTGGAATTTTTATGAAGACCCAAGGGAGGAGGGGAAAAATAAATCTAAGCGCCCCTGGTAAGAACTGTTGCTACACTTGTTTGCTTAAAGGCCGAGAAGCAATGTCCATTTACACCCCCTGCCACAGACCATGGAGGATGGTGAGCATTTTCATTTTTCTCTATTCTTTTTTTTTTTTTTTTTTTTTTTTTTTTCTTCCCCCTCTCTGTAGCTAATACACAAATCAACAATATTTAATTGCTGGACGTACTAAATTTGGGAAACAAACCTCAAACGGGAGTAAATGATTGTTCTTAATGACAAGTGTTTTTCCAGGTCGTTATCGAAATGCTCAAATGACGGAACTTAAAAATGCTGATTAGTCTTACACCTCTAACGAGATGCTGTAGATGGCTAAATAAAGCGTTTGTCCGTATCGGGACGACCACTTTAAGTTTTATTTTTTTTCGTGCTGATGATATATCAAGAGGAGGAGGTTGGCAAGTAGTGGGAAATCTTTTTTTTTATTTTATTTTTTTAAAGACAAACATGACTTCAATAAGAAAGGTGTCAATAGAAAAGGATTAAGAAAGTTGGTTCGGCAGTTGATCAGTTGTAGCAGCTGTAAAATGTATAAGGAAACAAGTGTTAATCGATTACCTCTTGTTAATGGCGTAGCCAACAACAATAAATTTATGTTGCTTTACTTAACTATTTGATAGCAGTGGATGCATTTTGTCACCCAGCAAAGAATGCTACAGCGTTTCTTCAGGTAAGGTATATCTGCTCAATGACCTGGCCATTAATCAGTACAGATCTCAATCTGACAATCCATGGTGGAAAGGTACAAAGAATTGGTGCATGGACCTGGCCTCCACCCCGTAAAGTGATTTCCGAATGTTTACCAAATTGTAATTCATAATATAGCTAAAAGCCATATAATGTACTGACTGTCGCCTTCAAAAGGAATGAATCTTACAGGTAAGAATGGACAAAGTGTGAGCACTTTAAGGCTATATGCCCACGGGAGAAAGTAATCACGAATCTGCTGCGGAAAACCCATGGATTTTCTACATTTTCCAGATAAATCCATGGATTTTTGCAAGTACAGACACTCCCTATGTTATTCTATGGGATTTGGGGAGTTCTGTGTCAATGCTGCAGGATTTCCCGCAGCCGCACGTAACTACATGTCCACTATTCATGCGGAATACCCGCCCCTCCACTATGGAGATACAGGGCGGGTATTCCGCACAAAATCCACACTGTTTCCGCAGGTTTACCGCAACAACTCCGCAGATATACTGCAGCAATGGATAACTGCGGATTCCGGGGAGTTGCTGGCTGAACCTGCAGAAAAGTCCACAGGTACGATCTCATGTGTGCACATGGCCTAAAGGGAATCGGTCAGCAGGTTATTGCTACCTCACCTGAGCGCAGCATGATGGAGGCAAAGAGGCCCTGGCCTCAACGATGTTTCACTTGGTGCAGTCGTTCACACATAGTTAAAGATTTTAGATTTTGTTTGTAGCAGTGCTGGGAGAGCTGCTCCTGCCCACACCAGGCTTTCAGTCCACATTTCCATAGACACTCTGCTAATCGCAGAGGAAGGCTAGAGTCACACTTGAGAGAGACTCGCGCAAGTCTCTCATCACATCACCCAGCATGGCTGCACACTCTCCGGACAGGAGCGTCTCAGCTGCATAGAAATACATGCAGCCAACCCGCTCCTATCAGCAGAGCATGTGGCCGTGTCGGGTGATGCGATGCTAGACTTGCGCGAGTCTCTCGCAAGTGTGACTCCGGCCGTAGGATGAGTCTGACTACAAACCACATGCTGCTGAGACCCACTCATGATAAGGATAAGAGGCTTAAGCTAACATTGTTGCAGGTAAGCAAAAAAAAAAAAAAAAGACATAACCGAGGCAGGGCAGAGTTCTCTGTTTTAACTCTTGCAGCATGCTGTCTTCAGATTACATTGCAGAAACCTGCTGACAGAGTCCATTTAAGTCTCTGTGCAAATTAGCGGAACACTGAGTCACAGCCTGATTCTATATACACTGTGCAAGACAATTTTTATACATGCCCTATGGGGGTGGGGTACATTTTAGACTGCATATGTACTGATTTGCTTTTACTCATTTGCTTCTAAATAACTTTTTTTTTTAAGTTTATCTTCAACGATACTAGCGTAGTTTCTGTGTAACTCCATACATAGCTGGCAGTGCTGCTGCTGCCATTGATATAGAACAGACATCACTGGGATGGCATTGTCTGCTCTATAGGGCAGAATGTGCTGTATACTGCAATTAGGCAAAAGCTACAGAGCAAGTGAAGTGATGCTAGAGAAGGGGGCATTGTTTTGGCATCTTCAGCAGTACGGACCAGTAACTTGCAGTAGTGGTTGGTATTTCCCCATGTTAGAATCTGTAGGGTAGAGAGCAGCTTAAGACTTTGGTCTCTCAACTGCAGAGTGACACGTTTTGCAGAAATTCATGTTGGTCTTGGCAGTTAGCTCTAGGGGACAACTGTGGCCACGAGGTGAAAGGAACAAAAAAAAAATGTGCCTTCGCCTGGTGGGCTGGTTGGCTTTTCCCTTTCTCCAGGCACTAGGCAGCTCAGTTTTATCCTACTGTCCAAAGAAGGCAGGTCTTTTTCACATTTGTTTTCCCTTTTTCTTTTTTTTTTTTTTGTACTTTCTTTCCTTGCATTGCGTGGATGTTTCCCATCTTCCTTTCATCAAATCTAGGATGACACCCCATACACTCCGCAGTAATGTATTCCACGTCAGATGCCCGTCCTTATGAGGGCCGCTTCTCCAGTACTCTATCAAATAAGGACACAGAAGGGTTCACCTTTGCTGGAGCTCGAAGACATTATACAGGTGATAATTCCTTCCGCACTCATGTTCCTCTAATATTGTGGTCCCTCCTGGGTTCATGTTTGTTTTCTTCCGTTACTTTCTTTTCTAGGCTATTCTTCACAGGAGGACCCTGTTGGGCAGTACCCCCACCCACATCGCACTGGTTACTGATCGTGTTTGTGCTACGACATATGTTGATTATGCAGTTAGCCAGGCTCCCTGTGCCTTATTCCCCCCCCCCCCCCCCCCCCCCCGCCTGCACAGGCCCCCTCTAGACTTCTTCAATGACCAAGTGTCCCACATGGGACAGATGTTCTATATGTTGTCAGATCTTTAACCCCAATCAATGGTCGATTGACTGGTTTGCTTGCCCAATCGGGTCCCTCAGCTTTCTGATGTGAAATCTGAGCCTACCCCCTTTCCCTCTTCAACAGACATAGGATCTCTTCCCACAGATCTTCTTTAGCCTCCCAGTAAAACTCTCGTGATGGAGCCACTGTGGATGAGACTTCTCCCTTTGACCAGTCTATATTCCTGGGGGATGCCTCAGGCTCTTAGTCTGAGACTAAGCTAAGCTTGGCCTTATTGCTGCAGTGGGGGAAGCCTTCCAAGTGAAGGACAAGTCCCCCTCTCCCTTCCTAGGAAGCCATTTCTTTCAGTCAGCACTAAATGACTTTTTCCTTCGCGAAGATTTTGGTGGCCCTCTTATCAGTACCTACATTTAAGTGCTTTTCTGTATATATCAGTATTTGAAAAAAAATTTAAAGCAGCCTGGTCCGCTGTGATTAATGGATGGGGAGCAGGGCCAATGTCAGCACCTGGTATACCAGGGCAAAGGCCAGGCCCTGAACAGCGGGGGGGGGGGGATACTCGCCATCAGTTCTGTGGCCCCCAGCCGAGTTCTGAGGACTGTAGTGATGGGCCGGCAGCCCTTTAACCCACACTGGCGCACACATTCACTGCTGAACGCTGCGTGCACCTACATTAAAGTTCACCTGTGGGCGGAGCTAGCGAGTCGTGTGCTCCAGTCCCAGAGGTGAAGAGGAGCCGCAGCCAGCATCTCTCAGCACAGCGTATGCCCCCCTCCAGCTTGATCTGTATGGTCCCCTCCCCTCCGGAGCTGTATGTGACGTTTCTCCCTGTGGTTGCATCATTGGTGCACCCTTAGGCCGGTTTCACACATCCGGCTTTTCGCCGGATCCGGCGCTCTCCCGTACAGACAATACAGTACAGTGACAGCGCTGTAACTTCCGGGTCACATGCGCCGGTCACATGACAGCATGTGACCGGCGCTTGTTGCGCTGTCACTGTACTGTAGTCACTGTATGGGAGAGCGCCGGATCCGGCAAACCGGCGAAAAGCCGGATGTGTGAAACCGGCCTAACTATGAGGGTTTTACCCAAACACGCCATCATCTTTGTTTTAGCTTGCCATAACTTTGCATCCTCCAGGGCAAGGTCATAGTACACTTTCTGTGGTTCACCAATAAGGTAAGAAATAAGACCTCTACTCATTGCTCTGGTGGCAGTTCCTCCCCATCTTCTACCCTTTCAAAGACAGTCAGGAAAGCCTGGACTCCATCCTCGCTGCATTTTCTGCAAGGCTTACTGTTCTGTTTGCCTCACACTAATACAGTCACTTTGACTAGTGGAAGGCAGAGTCTCTCTGGCCTAAACTATGTCTGCTAGGAGAGTCGTGCTGCTGATTCTACTGGATCAGGAGTTTGTTGGTTTCCTGCTGGGGCTGTTGCTGCTGCTGATTAACCTGGACCAATTGCTTAATCTCCTCCATGATTTCAGACCGTGTTTGCAATTCTGTAGCTGCCTTTACCCAGGACATTGTCTTTACGGTGTAATCACCTGTGCTCTTTGGGATTCCTGTCTGCACTCAAACACCAATTGTGGAGGCTTCGGCTCTCCAATAGCAACTTGGTACACACAGGCACAAGGTTTTTATATCAAAACAGCATAAGGCTTATGGTCAGTTTGTAAATGTAACAGTTTATGATGGAAAACAGCCTTTCTTCAACACAAAAGAATAACAATCCATTCTAGGGGTACGGCAAAGTAAATTAAATGGGTTCAACCAGTGGTGTACCACCAATAGGGGCCATGAAACTGCTATGGGGCCTGTGAGCTGGAGGCCCCAGCTGCCCACGATGTGTGCGCTTTTACTTTCATCATTACCAGCCAGGCTGAGTGTCCTAGAAGCTCCCCCTGGCTGACGTAGCTTTACAGACAGAGAGAGGAGCTTTGGAGGCAGGTGTGCGGGCTGCACCATTGGTGGTTGTACTGCTCACGGGTGGCTCAGCACGGCTTCGGCACCCGGCAGAGACTCAGACAGGCACAGTCACAAAACAGGAGCACAGCACTGCCTAGACTGGTCCTTTGCAGACAGAGCCGGGCCCGATAATTGTATGCCCCCCCCACTCCCCTGAAACGTGTATACCGACTGGCCTACAACTACTAAATGAATTCCTGGATTTAAGAACACATGTGCGTACTATGGGGCCCCTGATTTCTATGTATGCCCCTGGATTCACCAACAGGCACTTCAGTCCATGTTTCAGGTATGTGTGAGGTCCGTTTTCACACGTACCAGAGACACTGACACACGTAGGGCCATTAAAATCAGTGTTTTCCCATGGGCCATGTGGAGCATTCATGTGTCAGTGAGCGCCACACGTAGATATGTCCGTTTTTCTCCAGCAGCACGGGTATCACACGGACCGCACACTCATTTGATCAGTGTGACACGTACTGGAGAAAACCACGTCTGTGAAATAAAATTATTTTCTATCCTCACCTATCTCTACCGCGCTGATACCGTGTTTTTCCAAAAATAAGACCTCCCCCAAAAATAAGCCCTAGCAGAGATTTTCAGCATTTTCGGAGAAAGGCTTAAATATAAGCCCTCCCCCGAAAATAAGCCCTAGTCCCGGATCAATAATGAAGTGTCCGTGCAGCTAAAAAAGATAGATACTGCAGGACACTTCATTATACAAAGCGGCACCCGGCAATTATACTCACCCGACACTGAGCGGCAGGACCAGCAGTGATCACACACCCGCACACATCAGATCTCACACACATACACACACACACACACACACACACACACACCAGATCTCACGCACACACAGTCAGATCGCACACACAAACATCGGATCACACGCAAACATCAAAACACACACACAAACATCGGATCGCATACACACTCACCTCATCCAGTGACAACGATCTCTTCTCGCCTGGAGAATCCTGAGAGGCAGTGCGGTGCAGCGCGACGAACAGGACCTGCGGCCGGACACGTGACTTGCTCTCATTCCCTACTGCCGTAAGTGCTGGATGTGATGTGATTGTGTGCCTGCGATCGGCTGTGTGTGTGTGTGTGTGTGTGTGTGTGTGTGTGTGTGTGTGTGTGTGTGTGTGTGTGTGTGTGTGTGAGTGTGTGTGAGATCTGCTGTCAGCTAGCAGGGTAGGACGGCGTGCAGCACCGACCGGAGATCACAGGAGGACCTGGGAATCACGCAGACGTCCTGGTCTGGTATGAGTCTCCTTGGAAGTGAGGGGGGGTCTGCTTTTTGGGGGGGTAAACTTACCCCCAACCGTGTTTCTCCAAGAATAAGACCTCCTCCAAAAATAAGCCCTAGTGCTTTTTTGGGGGGCAAAAAAAAATATAAGACAGTGTCTTATTTTTGGAAAAACACGGTATGTCTCCAGCTCTGCTGTCACTTGCTTCCGACCCCTGCTCATTATATATTCACTACACCTCGGACCAGTATCAGCAGCAACGCTGGACCGGTACGTATAGAAGTTCATACTGTCCATGTGTTATGTGGAGGTCACACAGAGCAGACGCTGAACACAAACACACACGGACACACGCACTTACACCATTGACCATGCAAACTGTGTGTGTGTTTGTTTGTTGCAGGGACGTGTGAAAGAGGCCCAATAGACTGGCCACCTTGCACGGGTTTTCTCCAACATCACACACATTGCTGTGCCAACCCGGCTGCCTTTTATTAGGCCTGTGAGACCCAGTATGGAGTATGGGAGTGACTTTTCCCACCCAGACTCTCCTGGTCGCTCCTAAATCTTGGACCAAAAAAAAAAAAACCAAAAACCCCCAGTAACCTAATGTTACTGGTACAAACCCAATTACCAAGGCCAGCCGCCCCGGCAGCACATACCTGCCATCCAGGACTGTACCTCCTGCATTCTGGCAGGAACTAGATACTAATAAAATGTTACACGATAATCTATACAAAGTGCAACTTTATTTCATAGTTACATTACATATAAACCTAAAAACAACATATAAATTAATAGAAAATCTTCTTAAAAAATATATATATAATAAACTTTATAAAACCTCGTCACTCTCATAGTTAGAGAGGAAGAGTAAAACCACAGAAGTCGATGGAAATGATGGAATCCCACGGTGTTCTGCCATTAATTCTCAGGCTTCTTATCAACCCGACCAGTGCTTTCTATGCCCCGTGGCTATATTTCGGGGCTGCCGACACTGGCCACCATGTCCTCTATGGCCTTCCAGTCTAGCCTGCTCAGAATACTTCCAGTGCTCTCTGAAGAATTGTCTGGGATAAGGATCTGTAGATCTGCATCTCCATTCATTAAAGATCCCTTGAAAGAAAAAGGAGGAAGATATCAAATCAGGCAAATGCTGGCCACAATGTTGCAGAGCAAAAAAACTTGATCTAGGGGACTGATAAAGGATAAGGCTCGGGCAGCTGATAGTCATCCATACAGAACACTTGGTTGATGGTGGCAAATTTAGAGGCCGATTCCATGTGCCACTTTGTATGTAGACATAGATATTGCCGCAGATTCCCTATGCAGCCTATGTTTGGCGTCTAGATCAGGATTTTAGGAGACCCGGGGCCTCCGTCCTTGACTCTTCTATACAAAAAATAAGTAATTTTTCACTCCAATGAAAAAGATCTGACGTTTTAAATGTCGCCCACAAATGAAAGTTGTGTTCATTAAAACATTGTGTACAGGTTTTACAGTCCTAATATTACTGCACAGGGTGTATAACCCATGTTGCCCCCACTCTGGTATCCGTCTGTCTCCAAAACCTCAGCAGCCCCGACATCTGCTGTCTCCCTGCAACATACAACTGCCCATTTTTCACTCTTTGAGCCTCTTTCTCCCTCTGTTGGCAGCTGTGGATACTACAGCCATGTACAGATCAGATTTATATTCACGTGCTGTACCTGGGACAGGATGGAGTTTCTGCTGCTGTTTAATATCCTGTTGATTGCATCAGGGATTTCCCAGGGGCTCACAATGTCCCTCTCGTAGTCGTCTTCAAGTTGGAATTCGCCAAGCTGTGACAGGGGGCTGGTACCTTTACTGCTCTTATCTGTGCAGAGGATGGCAAAACTCTGATTATACAACTGTAATTACTAGTACAGAATAACTGGATGGAAATATTACATATTGCATATAGAATAAGTCAGGACAAGCAGTAATGATAAGTAATGTAAGGGCAGAGTTACATCATGTATCATACTCCAGAGCTGCACTCACTATTCTGCTGGTGCAGTCACTGTGTACATACATTACATTACTGATCCTGAGTTACACCCTGTATTATACTCCAAGCGCTGCGGAATATGTTCAAGCGCTGCAGAATATGTTGGCACTATACAAATAAAACTTAATTATTATTACTCCAGAGCTGCACTCACCATTCAGCTGTTGCAGTCACTGTGTACATACGTTACCGATTCTGCACTGATATCCTGTATTATACACCAGAGCTGCACTCGCTATTCTGCTGGAGTAGTCACTGTGTACATACATTACTGATCCTGAGTTACGTCCTGTATTATACTCCAGAGCTGCACTCACTATTCTGTTGGTGCAGTCACTGTGTACATATATACTGATCCTGCACTGATATCCTGTATTATACTCCAGAGCTGCGCTCACTATTCTGCTGGTGCAGTCACTGTACATACGTTACATTACTGATCCTGCGTTACCTCCTCTATTATACTCCAGAGCTGCGCTCACTATTCTGCTGGTGCAGTCACGGTGTACATACATTACATTACTGATCCTGAGTTACCTCCTCTATTATACTCCAGAGCTGCACTCACTATTCTGCTGATGCAGTCGCTGTGTACATTACTGATCCTGTACTAATCATTCTTACCTTGTCTGGACGTTTGCTTTGCTGCCGCTTTAAGAACGGGCTTTGTATTTTTACTATGAACATTTAACCTGTTCCTGGCCGCAAGCATCCCCCGGCGTGTGATTTGAGAGAGGCGGTCCCCAGGCAGGGACGGATCTAGGCAGAAATATAAGAATGTTATCATTGCATCACGGCTATAGAGATTCACTAGAGGGGTATTTATCATCCATTCCATTAATAGGCGATAGGTGTTACATTAGCATGGATATGACGGCTGAGACCCCCGCTAATGACCCCCTGAGCACAGTCAAGAGTATGAATGTAGCATATCTGATGGATCGGGATGGAGGACTGCGCGTTCCTTTCTTCTAGTGACTGGTGGGTCCCTAACAATCTCCATTTATCACATATTCAGTTTATGAATGACACACGTTTCTTGTTGGAGCTCCCCTTTCCCCTGCAATGAAACTCCTGCTGGTCACCGAAACCATGTGACATAGGACATGACCCATGGAAATACTGAAGCCTCCATAAGAATCCTCCTGGTGGTCTTCACGTCTGCCCCCCCTCTGTGACCCTCTTACCGTATCTCCTATGCACAGGGTAGCTGGGTGCGCTGCGCGTCCGGAGTTTGGGTTCCCAGCTGCTCTTCGGAAGCACAAAGGTGGCGGTTCCTGAGTGAGAACAGAACATTGCTGCTCTGAATGCAGATTCCTGTATAGTTGGGTGGTGGTCCGACTGCTGGGACCCCCAACCATCCTGATTACACCCTGTGAAACTAGAGCAGAAGCTACCAGCTCCATGGGGGCTGCCAGAGGAGGCCGAGTACATCTGTGCCAGACCCCTGTTATTAGGATCGGTGGAGTCCCAGCGCACAGACCCTTCTGCTTCACTTCCATGCACTAATTACCCCGTATTTGTGGCCGTGCGGGGGACGACGTGCTCCTCGGCTGTGACGTCTCCCCTCTGGAGGACGATTTACGCTTTTCTTGTCCGGCAGATAAACTGCGCACTGCTCCACGAGCGCTGGAACAACAATGCGATGATCACTGCACATATCTGCGCTCATCCAACCCTCGGAAACAGAAGCAATGACCCCGATGGAGTTGTGAATGCGAAGAGCAGGAACCCACCCCCCCATCCTTCCAAAAAATCAGATAATGGCAGGATTTGTTATGGCGGTTTTTGCAAATTTGCCTCTGAGGCTGGTAAATTACCCTTTTGGAGAGGCCGGGTGTCCGGAGAAGGAGGCGGCTCGAGTTCCGGAAGGAATTTCTTTGGCTTCCGACAACATTTCCTGCATGAGGCCGATGGCGTCTGACACCCGATGACCGTGATGCTCCAACAGCAGACTCCTACAAGACAGATATTAATAGCGGACCCCCAGTGTGCCAAGTACAGCCCATGATGTGCACCAAGTCAGATTATTACTATCACATTCGGACGCAGCTCCAGGCCGCACAATGCCGTGGGAATAAATGCCGGACTCACCGATCTCGCTCATCCTTCACTTGCTGCATTTCTCGGATTTCTTTTGATGTGTTCTAAGGGAAGAAGAAGTGGAGAAAATTTCTCGTGAAATGTGACGTAATAGAGTCCAGAGTTGACTATATGGCGTCTATGAACACGTCCAGTCTGCGGAGCGATGAGCGGCACAGCACAGGCAGCGGAGTGATGAGCGGCACAGGCAGCGGAGCGATGAGCGGCACAGGCAGCGGAGCGATGAGCGGCACCGGCACAGGCAGCGGAGCGATGAGCGGCACCGATACAGGCAGCGGAGCGATGAGCGGCACCGACACAGGCAGCGGAGCGATGAGCTGCACCGACACAGGCAGCGGAGCGATGAGCGGCACCGACACAGGCAGCGGAGCGATGAGCGGCACCGACACAGGCAGCGGAGCGATGAGCGGCACCGACACAGGCAGCGGAGCGATGAGCGGCACCGACACAGGCAGCGGAGCGATGAGCGGCACCGACACAGGCAGCGGAGCGATGAGCGGCACCGACACAGGCAGCGGAGTGATGAGCGGCACCGACACAGGCAGCGGCGTTATGAGCGGCAGCGGCACAGGCAGTGGAGTGATGAGCGGCACCGACACTGCTGATCATCTATCACATCAGCGATGGGACATGTACATGCGGACCCCTTACACACAAACTGATCAAATGCTGGGCCAAAGTTTTTTTTTCCTTAAGGTAAAAAGGGTAACTGCAGTGAGACCCCCACATGTTACCGTTGCACCCCAGAACTGTGGGACCTATAATGCAGTGCCCCGTCTCACGCTCTGGTTTATTGCCCTTGATGTCTGGTAGGTATTTCTGATTTTTGTGGACTGTGCACGCTGCTGTAAGAACTCCAAGAAGGCTGCAAAACAAACCTAACACCTGAGCACACGCCCTGCGGCCACCACTGGAGCGTGACATCGCGCTGCCAGGCAATAAGCATGGAGCCACTGGTAATCAATCATTTATGCCGAGGAAGCTAGGAATCTGCTTTAAGATTCTGGTGAACAACAAGCCCCAGAACGATCAATGCACATACTGCAGTTTGCAGCGATTGGAACGGCTTGTGCTCCTTCTCCCTGAGCTCCCGCAGCTTCCTCCGGTGCTCGGCCAGACGCTCCCTCTGCTTCTTCTTCATCCAGCGCAGCAGATCCGCCCGCTCCCTCGGAGTCCTCCTCGATACCCCCCGGGACGTCGCTCTGTAAAGGTAAAGAAGGGAATTTTGTTACTTACCGTAAATTCCTTTTCTTCTAGCTCTTATTGGGAGACCCAGACGATTGGGGTATAGCTACTGCCCTCCGGAGGCCACACAAAGCACTACACTAAAAAGTGCAAGGCCCCTCCCCCTCTGGCTATACCCCCCCGTGGTATCACGGGTTCTCCAGTTTTAGTGCCAAAGCAAGAAGGAGGAAGCCAATAACTGGTTTAAACAAATTAACTCCGAATAACGTCGGAGAACTGAAAAACCGTTCAACATGAACAACATGTGTACCCGCAAACAACAAAGAAATCCCGAAGGACAACAGGGCGGGTGCTGGGTCTCCCAATAAGAGCTAGAAGAAAAGGAATTTACGGTAAGTAACAAAATTCCCTTCTTCTTCAGCGCTCTATTGGGAGACCCAGACGATTGGGACGTCCAAAAGCTGTCCCTGGGTGGGTAAAGAGATACCTCATGTTAGAGCTGCAAAACAGCCCTCCCCTACGGGGATGTCACTGCCGCCTGCAGGACTCTTCTACCTAAGCTGGCATCCGCCGAAGCATAGGTATGCACCTGATAATGTTTGGTGAAAGTGTGCAGACTCGACCAGGTAGCTGCCTGGCACACCTGTTGAGCCGAAGCCTGGTGTCGTAGCGCCCAGGACGCACTCACGGCTCTGGTTGAATGGGCTTTCAGCCCTGAAAGAACCGGAGGCCCTGCAAAACGGTAGGCTTCCAGAATTGGTTCTTTGATCCATCGAGCCAGGGTGGCTTTAGAAGCCTGCAACCTCTTGCGCGTACCAGCGACAAGGGCATCGGAACGGCGTACGGGCGCCGTGCGTGAAATGTAGATTCTGAGTGCTCTCACCAGATCTAGCAAACGTAAATCATTCTCATACCGGTGAACCGGATGAGTGCAAAAGGACGGTAAGGAGATATCCTGATTAAGATGAAACGAGGATACTACCTTAGGGAGAAACTCCGGAATGATGCGCAGCACTACCTTGTCCTGGTGAAACACCAGGAAGGGAGCCTTGGATGACAGAGCTGCCAGCTCAGACACTCGCCGAAGCGATGTGATCGCAACGAGAAACGCCACCTTCTGTGACAGGCGAGAAAAGGAAACTTCCTTCAGAGGCTCGAAAGGCGGCTTCTGGAGAGCAACTAGAACCCTGTTCAGATCCCATGGATCCAACGGCCGCTTGTACGGGGGTACGATATGACAAACCCCCTGCGGGAACGTGCGCACCTTAGAAAGACGTGCTAGACGCTTCTGAAAAAACACGGATAGTGCTGAGACTTGCCCTTTGAGGGAGTCTAGCGACAAGCCCTTTTCTAACTCCTATTGTAGGAAGGGAAGAAAGATAGGCAATGCAAATGGCCAGGGAGACACTCCCTGAGTAGAGCACCAGATTAAGAAAACCTTCCACGTTCTGTGGTAGATCTTAGCAGACGTGGGCTTCCTAGCCTGTCTCATGGTGGCAACGACCCCTTGGGATAATCCTGAAGACGCTAGGATCCAGGACACACAAGCCACACAGTCAGGTCCAGGGCCGCAGAATTCCGATGGAGAAAACGGCCCTTGAGACAGTAAGTCTGGTCGGTCTGGTAGTGACCCCGGTCGGCCGACCGTGAGATGCCACAGATCCGGGTACCACGATCTCCTCGGCCAGTCTGGTGCGACGAGTATGACGCGGCTGCAATCGGATCTGATTTTTGCGCAGTACTCTGGGCAAGAGTGCCAGAGGTGGAAACACATATGTGAGCCGGAACTGCGACCAATCTTGCACTAAGGCGTCTGCCGCCAGAGCTCTGTGATCGCGCGATCGTGCCATAAATGCCGGGACCTTGTTGGTGTGCCGAGACGCCATTAGGTCGACGTCCGGCCCCCCCCAGCGGCAACAGATTTCCTGAAACACGTGCGGGTGAAGGGACCATTCCCCCGCGTCCATGCCCTGGCGACTGAGGAAGTCTGCTTCCCAGTTTTCTACGCCCGGGATGTGAACTGCGGATATGGTGGATGCTGTGTCCTCCACCCACATGAGGATTCGCCGGACTTCCTGGAAGGCTGCTGACTGCGTGTCCCTCCTTGGTGGTTGATGTATGCCACCGCTGTGGAGATGTCCGACTGGATTCGGATCTGCTCCCTTCTAGCCACTTTTGGAAAGCTAATAGGGTAAGATACCCTGCCCCGATTTCCAGCACATCGAACTGAAGGGTGGACTCCTGCTGAGTCCACGTCCCCTGAGCCATGTGGCGGAGACAAACTGCTCCCCACCCTGACAGACTCGTATCTGTCGTGACCACTGCCCAGGATGGGGGCTATGGCAATGAGGTGGGAATAAGCCACTATTGCAGAGAGTCCTCGGCCGTCAGGGAAAGGGAGACTTCCCGTCCAGGGAGGTTGACTGCCCATCCCATTGGCGGAGAATGTCCCATTGCCGTTGGCGCAGATGAAACTGCGCAAAGAGAACTGCCTCGATGGCTGCCACCATCTTCCTTAGGAAGTGCATGAGGCGCCTTAAGGGGTGCGACTGGCCTTGAAGGAGAGACTGCACCTCTGTCCGCAGTGAACGCTGCTGGTTCAGCGGAAGCTTCACTATGGCTGATAGAGTATGAAACTCCATGCCGAGATACGTTAGTGATTGAGTCGGAGACAGATTTGACCTTGCCAAATTGATGATCCACCCGAAAGTCTGGAGAGTCTCCAGCGTAACATTCAGGCTGCGTTGGCATGCCTCGAGGGAGGTTGCTTTGACGAGTAGATCGTCCAAGTACGGAATCACCGGGTGTCCGTGAGAGTGCAAGACTGCTACCACTGCTGCCATGACCTTGGTGCCCACCCGTGGGGCTGTCGCCAGACTGAATGGCAGAGCTACGAACAGAAGATGTTCGTCTCCTATCACAAAACGTAGAAAACGTTGGTGCTCCGTAGCAATTGGCACGTGGAGATAGGCATCTTTGATGTCTGTTGAGGCAAGGAAGTCTCCTCGAGACATTGAGGCAATGACGGATCGGAGGGATCCCATCCGGAACCGCCTGGCGTTCGCATGCTCGTTGAGCAGTTTCAGAACCAGAACAGGACGGAAGGAACCGTCCATTTTTGGAGCCACAAAGAGATTGGAGTACAAACCCTCGCCCTCGTTCCTGAGGGGGGACAGGGATCACCACTCCTTCTGCTCTTAGAGCGTCCACCGCCTGCAGCAGGGCATCTGCTCGGTGGAGAGGTGGGGCCGTTCTGAAGAATGGAGTCGGAGGACGAGAACAGAACACTGTCCTGTGCACGTGAGCACAATGTCCGTCACCCACCGGTCTGTGACCTGTGGCAGCTAAATGTCGCCAAAGGCGGGGGAGTCTGCCATCAACCGCGGATGCGGAGAGAGAGAGAGAGAGCTGAGAGTCCTGAGGAGACCGCCTTGGTAGCGGTTCCTCCGACTGCCTTCCTTGGGCGAGATTGAGCCCGGCCGGAATCTGAGCCCGTCTGAGGTTTTGTAGCCCTTTTGCACGAGGACAATTGGGACCTGCCGGAGCTTGGGAAGGACCGAAACCTCGACTGTACTTTTAGGACAGCATTAACAGGGTAAGTCGCAGTGCAGACATTGCGGGGTTACGGACGCCTCTGCGGTACAGATGTCCCTGCTCAAGGTCAGCTGCGCAAGAACAGCAGAAAAGGTTAGGTTGCCAATACGGCTGTGGATGCCGGAGCAACCGACACGCCGATAGCCTCCTAGACAGATTTCAACCAGAGTCCATCTGTCTGTGAATGGCATCTTGAAGTGAAGCCCCATCTCCAGTGCAACTATGGCTCTATATGCAAGCCTGGAGATTGGAGAATCCACCTTTGGACCCTGGGTCCAGCGCTGACCACGTCAGGGGAAAAAAGGGATAACGTGTATCCTAAAAACGTTTGGAGAAGACGCTTATCTGGTAAGCGTGGTGTTCCTGGACTGCTTCTCTGAAGTCAGCGTGGCCAGAAAAATACTCAATATCTGCGTGAGACACTGAAAAGGAACTTCTCCTGTTCGTCTCCTATCTCCACTGGGGGAGCTGAGGGAGAAAGATCCAACCTTCCATTGATGGACGGTATAGGATCATTCCGTATGGCGTTACCACCCGGTGTATCCGGATTGAGAGCGATGTCAGTATCAAAGCCCTGAAAAGCTGCCTTTTGTTCAAGTAGATTGCCCATGGGTGCAAGTCTCTATATTATGACTACTCCGTCCCTGTCCATGGACAGGGTTGACAGGAAGTTTCTTTGGCCACAACTAGTAGAGCCCCGGCAGACGAAGTGCTAGAGACCCCGGCAGACGACGTGCTACAGGGGAGCATGCACACAATGGGACGGTGTCATGAACAGCATCCCATGTAGTAAAAACAGCACTGAAATCTGTGTTGCTTTTTAGCCGCTGCCGACTAGCTATCTAGAAGTATATAGCCAAGATTGGTGACCGTACATTGCAATGTATAGCATACAGGCATAAAGTACAAATGACCACTGCAGCACAAGCAATACAAGCAGCATAGAAGCCTGTGCCCTGGCACCCCTGCTCTTCTGCTGCTGTATACTAGTCATCTAGGGGAATATAGCCCAGAAGAGTGACCCTACAGTGCAATGTATAGCATACAAGCACAAGTACAAATGAACACTGCAGCACATGCAATCCAAGCAGCATAGAAGCCTGTGCCCTGGCACCTCTGCTCTTCTGCTGCTGTAGACTGGTCATCTAGGGGAATATAGCCCAGAAGAGTGACCATACAGTGCAATGTATAGCATACAAGCACAAGTACAAATGCACACTGCAGCCCATGCAATACAAGCAGCATAGAAAAAAACCTGTGCCCCAGCACCCTTGGTTTTCTGCTGCTGTAGTCTAGCCATTCCAGAAGAATATAGCTAAGACTAGCGACTGTACAGTGCAATGTATAGCATATCAGCATAAACACAAATGAACACCTCAGTCGTGCAAAACAAGCAGCCTAGAAAGCCTGTGCTTTAGCACACCTGCTTTCCTGCTGCTGATGTGTCGCTCCCCAAGCGGGCATATAGCGACCTATGTAGTTAAAAACAACACATGTATACACTGCAGTTATATCGTGGTCAGCACTATGTGTGCCTCTTACCGCCCGCCTATAAGCGGGTGTATGATCGCCACTGTCCTGCCTTGGTGCCCCGAGCTCTGCAGTAATGGCTGCCGGCTTCTTCCCCAGCTCGTGTGAGTAGGGGCGGGCCGTGGGCGTGCCCCCAAGGCAGAGCGGGAATCCGGCGTCCGACAGTGTGCAGTGAGAGGGCTGGAGCATGTAAAAAGGCTCCAGCCCTCGGCGCTGCTGATTGCTCAGCGCCTGTCCCCTTCCCTGAGTGACAGGGAGGGGGCGGGAACGAAGCGGCACTAGGCCGCAGAAGCCGGGGACTGGAGTTATAAGCGCCGCCGCCGTAAAAGCGCGGTCGGCGCCCAGTCCCCGGCGAACTACAAGTCCCAGCCGCGCCGCCGCTCCCGGAGCGTCCGGCGCGGTAGTTCCCAAAACACAAAGTCACTCAGCAAAGCTGCAGTGACTGTAACCCTTTACTGTCCCCGGCGCACTAGCACACCCAGCAAGTCTGGAGTGTGCTGTGCCTGTGTGTACGGGGACACAGAGTACCTGTAATGGTGCAGGGCCATGTCCCTGAACGGTACTCCAGCTCCGTATCCAGCAGGTTCAAATGGGTCTGTGGATGGAGCCCGGCGTCAGAGCTTTGAGGCCGGCAGGATCCCACTTCCTCAGAGCCCCTCAGGGGGATGTGGAAGGAAAGCAGCATGTGGGCTCCAGCCTCCGTACCAGCAATAGGTACCTCAACCTTACAACACCATCCAGGGGTGAGAAGGGAGCATGCTGGGAGCCCTATATGGGCCCTCTTTTCTTCCATCCGAAATAGTCAGCAGCTACTGCTGACTAAAATCTGTGGAGCTATGCGTGGATGTCTGACCTCCTTCGCACACAAAGCTAAAACTGGAGAACCCGTGATACCACGGGGGGGTATAGCCAGAGGGGGAGGGGCCTTGCACTTTTTAGTGTAGTGCTTTGTGTGGCCTCCGGAGGGCAGTAGCTATACCCCAATCGTCTGGGTCTCCCAATAGAGCGCTGAAGAAAGATGTATTGTGGCCGTGATCCTGCGCCATTATACGGAGGGGATCACTGACGACAAGTCCAGACCTGGAGAGATTCTCTGCCTGCGCCGGCGTCAGCCCCAGATCAGAAGCGGAGACCCCTCCAGCCATGAGATCCCCCAGAATATCAGCGACGTCACTGAGGCCGGTCAACTGGAGGGCGTCCTGCAAAACACTGCAGGGGAAAAACTCCGGTCACATGACATTCTGGAGCTGGTGGACGCGTGCAGTCTGCATGGTCCTCCCATCACGAGGGAAAGAGTTACAAAGCCCCATGGACAAAAATCTGCCGATTCCAGGGGCACATACAGATTTTCCAAACCAAATCCAGCCCTTATACTGCAGATCTTTGCAGAGTGTCTCACTTTTTGCAATACAAAACAATGGAAAAAAAAATAAAAGTGCAAAGTGTGAATGTTCTAATATTTGCAAAAAAGCGAAACGCGTAGACACATACAATAAAGCAAAAACGTGGCCAACGGGTCAGGGCATGCTGGAAGTTGTAGTTTCACAACAGCTGGAGAACAACCACGTAGATAAGAAGATGGAGACAGACAGTATCCAGCTCGGTGTTTAAAGTGTTAATGAGTCTGAGGAGCAGATATATATATTGTGACGCTCGGGGCGGTATAATCTACCGCACCCCGTCCTTACCTGTGATCCATCTCCTCGGACCGTCCCAGAGCTGAAAGAAGAGGAGACGTTACATGAGGTGGTGCAGTAATTATGTGAGATCCTTATTCCCAGTGCTCGGCTTCTCACTTACTGGGTAACCCTGGGAGACAACTGGAAACACGATGATTTCACACCGACGCCTCTTACTGGGTCACATAAGGTGACACCGACAATGGAGAACCCGAGAGGAGCGCAGAGTGTGGGGGGGGTGACACAGGCTATGGAGAACCCGAGAGGAGCACGGGGTATAGGGGAGTGACAGTCTATAGAGAACCTGAGAGGAGCCCAGGGTGCGGGTTGACACAGACAATGGAGAACACGAGAGGAGCCCGGGGTGTGGGGGGTTGACACCGACAATGGAGAAACCGAGAGGAGCCCGGAGTGTGGGGGGGGGGGGTGACACAGACAATGGAGAACCTGAGAGGAGCCCGGGGTGTGTGTGTGTGTGGGGGGGGTTGGGTGACACCGACAATGGAGAACCCGAGAGGAGCCCGGGGTGCAGGGTGACACCGAGAATGGAGAACCCAAGAGGAGCCCGGTGTGCGGGGAGACACTAACAATGGAGAATCCGATAGGGGTGCAGGGTGACACCAAGAATGGAGAACTCGAGAGGAGCCCGGGATGCGGGGTGAGACACAGACAATGGAGAACCCGAGAGGAGCCCGGGGTGTGGTGGGGTGACACAGACAATGGAGAACCCTAGAGGAGCCCGGAGTATGGGGGGTGACAGACTATGGAGAACCTGAGAGAAGCAAAGGGTGCAGGGCGACACAGACAATGGAGTACCCGAGAGGAGCCCGGGGTGTGGTGGGGTGACACAGACAATGGAGAACACGAGAGGGGTGCAGGGTGACACCAAGAATGGAGAACTCGAGAGGAGCCCGGGATGCGGGGTGAGACACAGACAATGGAGAACCCGAGAGGAACCCGGGGTGTGGTGGGGTGACACAGACAATGGAGAACCCGAGAGGAGCCCGGAGTATGGGGAGTGACAGACTATGGAGAACCTGAGAGAAGCAAAGGGTGCAGGGTGACACAGACAATGGAGAACCCGAGAGGAGCCCGGGGTGTGGGGTGACACCAACAATGGAGAACCCGAGAGGGGTGCAGAGTGACACCAAGCATGGAGAACTTGTGAGGAGCCAAGGGTGCGGGGTGACACGGATAATGGAGAACTCGTGAGGGGTGCGGGGTGACACCAACAATGGAGAACATGAGAGGAGCGCTGGGTGTGGGGTGATACCGGCAATGGAGAACCCAAAAGGAGCATGGGGTGACACACAATGGATATTGTTCTCCTTGTAAAACATTTCCTCCTTAAGTTTAATTAACCCCATAAGAACACGGACGATTCTGGTTTGCGAAACAATTTTTTTTCTACAAGATTGTCTGAAACTGGGGGTTTTTTGGGGGACCGTAGGCCAGAAGTTTTGTTAAAACTTGTGATCATTTCTGAGTGGGATGTGTTTTGTGTTTGTTTTTGTATTTTATTGAATTATTTTTAACAATTTTGGGCTTTTTTTTGCACTAAAATTTCACGTTGTGGTACCAAATATTTCTTGGGGTTTTTTAGGTCATGACTTTTATGCAATAGTTGCATTTTTTATGGATATGACACATGTATTGGTTCTTTTCTATCCTAGACTTTAATTTTTAAAACGTTATTAAACTTTTTTTTTTTTACTTGCCATGCTAAGAAATAATACATGTGAATCTTCCGTGCCCCATTACATTAAAATTTCTCAGTGAAAACCTAATGAGCGCCGATGACCTTTTTGGTACCGTATATGCCGGCGTATAAGACGACTGGGCGTATAAGACGACCCCCAACTTCTGCCCTAAAAATATAGAATTTGGGATATACTCACTGTATAAGACTACCCCGCTCCCAAATGAAAAAAAGTCTGCTTTGATTGCAACATGTTAATTTTAATTCCGCGAGAGCCGTACAATATGTTTTTAAAGGGCCATTGACAGATCAATCGCTCCAATGTTCACTTAGTACAGCAAGGAATGCTCCTCCCTGCTGTATAAAGCCACAACTGGACTGAAACAATGGTACTACACTCTGCTACAAACAGACACACACAACTCTGCTACAAACAGACAAACACACACAACTCTGCTACAAACAGACAAACACACACAACTCTGCTACATACAAACACACACAACTCTGCTACATACAGACAAACACACACACACAACTCTGCTACATACAGACAAACACATACAACTCTGCTACATACAAACACATACAACTCTGCTACATACAGACAAACACACACACACAACTCTGCTACATACAGACAAACACATACAACTCTGCTACATACAGACAAACACATACAACTCTGCTACATACAGACAAACACACACAACTCTGCTACATACAGACAAACACATACAACTCTGCTACATACAGACAAACACATACAACTCTGCTACATACAGACAAATACACACAACTCTGCTGCTCTGTGGGGCCTGCACCCGCGGCTCGGCGGGTACAGCACCCGCGGCATCGGCGGGGGGGGGGATTGGCAGGGCATACATCTGGGGGGTTAGAAGCAGCTCACCGGGGCCCATAATGGGGAGGCGGGGAGGGCATTTACCCGATTAGGTCACGGTGGAGAGGGGGCCCACACAGCGCCGGACAGAAGCTCGCCTCCTTCATCTGTGGGACTGAGAAGGCGGTAGCTCCGCCCACAGATGAAATTCAAAACAGGATGTCTGCGCGCCTTAAAGTGACGGCGCCGCAGATTGCTGCCGAGGACTGTGGTCCCCGGAACTCGGCCGGGGGCAGCAGAACTATAAAGGCGAGTGGGCCCCGGCCAAGGGACAGGAGAACTGACGAGGCCGAGTGGGCCCCCCCGGCTCTCCAGGGCCCCGGCATTTGCCCATAGACAGGTAGGAGCCCTGTCTGCGAGCCAGATACGGCCATCAAAAGAGCCATATCTGGCTCGCGAGCCATAGGTTCCCGACCCCTGCTGTATGATATATACCGTATTTTTCGCTTTATAAGACGCACCTGATTATAAGACGCACCCCCAAATTTGGTGAAGGAAAAGAGATTTTTTTTTTTTTAATGTTAAATGGGGTCCATCTTATAATGCCAGTGTCCCTCTAACAAATCATATAGGGTATCTGTCCCTCATAGCCCCCCATCCTAAAATTAGCCCCCTTAATCTGGATATGGCCCCCTTATATTGAATATAGCCCCCTTGTGATGGCACACGTTCCCCTGTGCTGCCTATGGTCCCCTATGGATTGCACACGTTCCAGTGTTCGATAACGCCCCCATGCTGCTGCCCATGGCCCCTATAGATCGCACAAGTCCCCCTGTGTTAGATATCGCCCCCATAGTGCTGCCCATGGCTCCTATATAGATCGCACAAGTCCCCCTGTGTTATATATCGCCCCCATAGTGCTGCCCATGGTCCCTATAGATCGCACAAGTCCCCCTGTGTTAGATATCGCCCCCATAGTGCTGCCCATGGCTCCTATATAGATCGCACAAGTCCCCCTGTGTTAGATATCGCCCCCATAGTGCTGCCCATGGCCCCTATATAGATCGCACAAGTCCCCCTGTGTTAGATATCTCCCCCATAGTGCTGCCCATGGTCCCTATAGATCGCACAAGTCCCCATGTGTTAGATATCGCCCCCATAGTGCTGCCCATGGCCCCTATATAGATCGCACAAGTCCCCCTGTGTTAGATATCTCCCCCATAGTGCTGCCCATGGCCCCTATATAAATCGCACAAGTCCCCCTGTGTCAGATATCGCCCCCATAGTGCTGCTCATGGCCCCTATATAGATCGCACAAGTCCCCCTGTGTCAGATATCGCCCCCATAGTGCTGCCCATGGCCCCTATAGATCGCACAAGTCCCCCTGTGTCAGATATGGACCCTAGGCTGCTGCCCAAAGTAAAATAAAACCCTCTTTCCTTATCTCCTGCAGCGCTGAGCTCCCTCCTGTCTGGCTCCGTGCTTCTGTTCTTCCACTTCCTGGTTCTCAGTGCGGTCATGTGATCGGCACAGCAGCCTGAGATCTCTGCCTGCCTGATCACAGTGGAAGCAGGGACACGGGGAGAAACGCTGCAGGGGTAAGTAAAGCTTTTTTATTTTAGAATGAGCAGCAGCCTGGGGGCCAAATCTAACACAGGGGTGGGCATGTGCGATCACACTGGGACGCAGGCTCATATAATATGCACTGCTGCCCCAGCCCCTCACTGCGTGCGATTTCAGCACCATTGGAGATGGACAGCGGCTGTGCATATTATATGAGCGGGTGCAGGAGATCAAAGGCTGCAGCCCGCAGCGTTCCCCTGTGCTCCAGAGCTGCTGCCCCCACCTCCCCTGGACGCTGCAGTGTACATATATATATACACACACACACACCCCCCCCGTATATCCGGCGTATAAGACGACCCCCCACTGTAGCCATTATTTTAAGGGGGTAAAAAGTCGTCTTATACGCCAGTATATACGGTAATTATTTGGCCTCTCTTAGGCCGCTGGCTGCCATATTACACCGTCGGTTCCAGCAACCACTCAGAATAGGTTAATCAGTAGGGATCGGACCTATCTCTGATGTCGGCCGCTGCAGAATCCTGCAGGGGACAGCACAGATGCTACTTTTCAGTCAGACCCACTTACCTGTGGACAGATCTCCATCCCCACTAGAAAATATTAAGGCGTCCAGGGGGCGCTCACGTGAGCCGATACCCACAGGACTGGTTCGGTCGTATTCCTCTTCCTCGGCCAGGTCACTTAATGGGAACACTAAAAATATGATTGCAGTCAGTGAATGAAGTAGTGCCGCTAGGTGATCATACACAGGTACACCCCTATATGCTGCCCCCCTGACTACTTGTGCAGAATATTACTGATTTCAGCTGCTGATTGGCTCATTCCATATACTTTTTGGGTAAGACAATGGGAGCACCGTACTTCGTTGTGCGGCTCCGGCTCTTCTAGGGGGGACATCTTTGGGCTCCAGCTGCGCTGCGGACGTCAGGGTCTCTAAAGTGTTCACCAACTGCAATGGAAGGTGATATTTTACCGTTTCGGAGAAATCTTCCCCGGCTCCTCACCAGGAGTCTCTCACTTATATTGTGCCGCACCTTTCATTTACCCACAGGACAGGGGGCGGCGCAGCAACACGCGGGGTCAGTAGCAGAGGAAACCCCTCCATGTCTGGCAAAAAGCTGCACCTATAACAAGTTTTCTACCATTTGCAAACTTCTTTTCCCCGGGGACCATTGCTCTAATCTTGAATTTTCACAGAGAGACTCGGCACTTTCCAAAAGCTTTCATTTTCCTTTAAGGCTTACCAGTCTGGTGTTGGCAAAGTCGTGCTCCATGCCGTCCGCCATGTTCTGCAGCGCTTGCAGCTGGACGTCCATCTCCTTCAGCCTGGAAACGGCCTGGTTACTCTTTACACGAGGGGTCCGCACTCTCAGAGTGAGATCACCGCCGGGGGCAGGTGTCAAATCTGCAGACACAAGATGACGGGTGACCCTGTCCACAGCTCCGGGGCCTCTGTCGCCCAATTGTGGCCCCTCCGGTATATCTGGAGTGAAGACAGGACAAAGATAATGTCACAAGATACGAGTTGGGGAAAAACCCAAAATGGGAAGAAATTGTAACAGTTGGAAAACAAAATTCCTTCACTTGTGCAGTGACCTGCGTGTTGGATGTGCTCCGGAGGGTAAACGTCGGTGACGGACGCCGGCAGGTGATGGACTTCAGCTGAAGATGGAAGATTCGGATCAGGGGAATCGGCAAAACGCTCCGGAAACTCGTCTCCATCTCCGTGAAGCCCAATCTGTAATAAAATGAAGAATAAACTACAATCTCCATGTAAAAATGATTACAGGGAACTAGGAGAGAAGCTGAAGTCCAGGACCTCCAAGGTGGTGTTTTCAGAAATACTACCGGTGCCACGAGCGTCACTAGAAAGACAGCGGGAGCTTAGGGAGATAAATATGTGGCTTAGAAATTGGTGCAGGAAGGAAGGGTTCGGGTTCATGGAGAACTGGGCCGACTTCTCAGTCGGCTACAGGCTCTACGGTAGGGACGGGCTGCACCTCAATGGGGAAGGTGCAGCTGTGCTGGGGGAGAAGATGGTCAGACGAATGGAGGAGCTTTTAAGCTAGGATCGGTGGGGGGGGGGGGAGGGAGGGTAGTGGAGCAAATAAGGGGAGAGATAGAGACAGGGAGACAGTAGGGGTCAATGAAGGATTAGGGGGGGATGGGACATGCAAGGAACATAGGGAGGCTAGGAGTAATAAAGGTGTTAATAGGATTAAATGTCTACTGGCAAATGCAAGAAGTCTTGCAAACAAAATGAATGAATTGGAGACTCTTATGTCAACCATGGATTATGATGTGGGGGGCATTACGGAAACCTGGCTGGATGAAAGCCATGACTGGGTGACAAACATACAGGGTTATAGTACATTTAGGAAGGACAGGAAAGGCCAAAAAGGTGGTGGGGTGTGTATATTTATTAAATCTAACCTAAAACCTGTGTTGTATGATGACATTGAGGGGAACAGTAACAATATAGAGTCAGTATGGGTAAATGTACATGGGGAGGGGAATAATGGAAAAATGCTAATTGGAGTTTGCTATAAGCCTCCTAACATACCTGAACAAATAGAGGGTGAAATGCTGGAACAAATTGAAAAGGCAGCTAATAATAATAATAATAATCGGGTTCTTATTATGGGGGATTTCAACTATCCAGACATTCAGTGGGACATAGAATCTTCTGGTTCTGCTAAAAGCTGTAAGTTCTTATCTACTATTCAAGACCATTTCCTCTCTCAGATGGTAGATGAACCGACCAGGGGAGATAATTTGCTAGATCTGGTCCTGTCAAATAGACCGGACACAATTTCAGATCTACAGGTCCGGGAGCACTTGGGCACCAGCGATCATAATATGGTAAGCTTCAACATAATATTCAATAGAACATTTCAAAGGGGAATGCTAACACCTGGAATTTTAGGAAAGCTGATTTCAACAAATTAAGGGAAGAGCTTAAATGTGTAGATTGGGACAAAGTCATAATAACTGGGGATACCGAACATAAATGGGGTAAGTTTAAGGATATACTACTAGAGTCCTGTAAAAAACGTATACCCTCTGGTAATAAAATGTCCAGAAATAAAAAGAAACCACTATGGATAAATAAGACTGTACAAAGTATAATAAAACAAAAACAAAGGGCATTTAAAATCTTAAAGGCTGAGAATACAGAAATAGCATTTCAGAAGTATAAAGATATCAATAGGAAAGGTAAAAAAGAAATCAAACAAGCAAAATTAGCTACTGAAACAAAAATCGCCAATGACATTAAAATAAATCCCAAAATCTTTTATAAATACATTAATGCCAAAAGGAAATCAAAGGATAGTATTGGCCCCTTAAAATATAATAACAAGTTAGTTATAGAGGACAAACAAAAGACTGAGATATTAAATAGGCATTTCTCATCTGTATTCACCAAGGAACTGACTGTACCAGGGATCATTCAACAAGTGAAAAATCAAAGTCCACCACCCGATATAATTAATTTAACACAAGATGAAGTATGCCTACGTCTGAGTAAATTAAACATTGACAAATCCCCAGGGCCAGATGGCATTCATCCACGAATATTGAGGGAATTGAGCTCCGTAATCGACAGACCGCTGTATCTCATCTTTTTAGACTCACTTGTAACAGGGTTGGTGCTTCAGGATTGGAAGATTGCTGATGTGGTACCGATATTTAAGAAAGGTAAGAGGGTAGATCCAGGCAACTACCGTCCAGTAAGCCTGACATCAGTAGTATGCAAAGTTTTTGAGGGCATTTTAAGGGATGACATGCAAAAATATATTGCAGCAAATAATATGATAACTGACAAACAGCATGGATTCATGAAAGATAAGTCGTGTCTAACCAACCTGTTGGGGTTCTATGAGGGGGTAAGTTCAAACCTGGATATTGGTAATGCAGCTGATGTGATTTATTTGGACTTTGCAAAGGCATTTGATACTGTACCACATAATAGCCTTATACTAAAGCTCCAGAAGCAAGGACTAGGGGACACAATATGCAACTGGGTAAGGAATTGGCTAAAAGATAGGAAACAAAGAGTAGTCATAAATGGTACATTCTCTAAATAGGCTATAGTCAGCAGTGGGGGGCCGCAGGGATCTGTGCTTGGACCGATTCTTTTTAATCTCTTTATTAATGACCTTGTGGATGGGATTGATAGTAAAGTGTCAGTCTTTGCTGATGACACCAAACTATGTAGGATATTAAAAACTGACCTGGATAGTACAATATTACAAAAAGATCTGGATAAGATGTCAGAATGGGCAGATACTTGGCAAATGAGATTTAATGTTGATAAATGTAAAGTAATGCACCTAGGACGGAGTAATCCTACAGCTGCGTAAACATTAAATGGAAGTAAACTCAGGACTACAGAACAGGAGAAGGATTTGGGGATTCTCATTACAAATAAGCTGAGCAGCAGCACTCAATGTCAGGCAGCAGCTGCTAAAGCAAACAAGATTCTAGGGTGTATAAAAAGAGAGATTAGATCCCGTGATCCCAACGTATTGTTACCCCTCTATAAATCACTTGTAAGGCCACATCTGGAATACGGGATCCAGTTTTGGGCTCCACATTTTAAAAAGGACATTCAGAAGTTAGAGTCAGTTCAAAGGTAGGCAACTAGACTATTACAAGGAATGGAGGCCTCCCATATGACGAGGAATGGAGGCCGTCCGTATGATGACAGGTTGAAAAAGTTAGATATGTTTAGCTTAGAAAAAAGACGTCTCAGAGGAGATCTCATTTATATGTATAAATACATGTGTGGTCAATATAAAAGGACTGGCACATGACTTATTTCTTCCAAAGACAGTACTAAGGACCAGGGGGCACTCACTGCGAGTGGAAGAAAAGCGATTCCAACAGCTAAATAGGAAAGGGTTCTTTACAGTTAGAGCAGTCAGACTGTGGAATGCCCTACCACAAGAGGTAGTAATGGCTGATACTATAACAGCTTTTAAAAAAGGGCTGGATGATTTCCTCACTACACACAACATTGTTGGTTATAAATGACTTAGTGACCAAATGTAGAACTGGTGGAGGAAGGTTGAACTAGATGGACCTAGGTCTTTTTTCAACCTAAGTAACTATGTAACTATGTAACTATGATCTCACAAGTCCACAGGCTGCGGGAGGATCCGACAATCACATGCAGAACGGCACCGACAGTGAAATGCTGCTAGATCAGCCCCAGTTACAGGGGAAATTCTGCCTGCATGCCGACCCAAATCGGGGGTCGCGACGACCCTGCAGCTTCCTCCTTTCCCCCCCATTACACGAGGACAGAAGGAGGGAGCAAAAATAGAAGATTCCAGCTCCGTAAAAGGAGGGAGACAATTCTCATAAACGAAATCCTCGGACAACTTCTTACAGGACTGTGCGGCTTTTCCGGTTGGTGCTGATGCCGATATTGAAGATTTAGGAATAACTCCGGAGGCATCTGCTCTTCTATGTCGGGGGGCAGCTCTTCTGTAAAAGGAGGAGGATGGAGAACCATGAAAAAAAACAACCTTTTTTGTGCACATGTTTTGAGTTATACTAAATAAAGGGGTTATAGTTGAAGGAGTTTTCAGTCTTCGCTTTCAGGGGGAAAAAAAAAACCAAACTCCTCGCCCCAGTGACCGTGTTGGTGACGGTCCAAATCGGGGGACCCCAACTGATCCAACAGTTATCATCTCCAGATAATAATGGACTGGAATACCCCTGTAATTCTCGTAACAGCTAAAAGAACAAACCTGCAACCAAAAGAGGAGAGACGACCATTCCCGAGCGAGACGATGCTTCACGCTTTGTCACCAGGTCCTTCACAACCTGATGTGATGGAAAAGATCCTAGAAGAAGAGAAGTCACCAGAAGAAGGATTTTATATCCTTATATGTATTCATGCATCAAAAACAGAACTGCAAAAGCATTCATCAGGGGTTACACGATAAAGGGGCTCTGCGCTACGGCTCCCGTCTACAGGCAACGTGCACTTGTCCTATTCATTAAAAAAAAGTGCACGTGTGACACCTGGTGATCGTGCACATGTCGTCCCGGTGAAAACGTGCAGACGTGACATCAGGCTCTGAAGGCGACAGCCACAGAAAGAATACTGCAATCACACATCCATGCTTCACCATCGAAGCGAGGACCACGACGATGTACAGACCGTGAGCTGGTCAGAAACAGCCGGCAGCTATTGCTCCCGACTCTCCCGCACACGTGCACGCTCAGTTCGAAACAGTGAGCATGTACTGATAATAAAAAGAGTGGAATAAGCCACAACCAGAAATAATAAAAGTGCAGCAAGCGAACCTGGAGCCGGAGGAACAGCAGCCGAACCACAACTACGACTGTCTGCCAACTCCTCTGTGCGTTGGACTGCGAGACTTCTGGCAGCTGCAGCGACAGATAAAGAGAAGGAGCAAAGCAAGGTCAGGGATAATAAGGAGCAAAGCAAGTTCGGGACAAAGAAGGATCCAGGTCAGAGAGAAAAAAAGGACCCAGGTCAGAGAGAAAAAAAAAGGACCCAGGTCAGAGAGAAAAAAAAGGACCCAGGTCAGAGAGAAAAAAAAAGGACCCAGGTCAGAGAGAAAAAAAAAGGACCCAGGTCAGAGAGAAAAAAAAAGGACCCAGGTCAGAGAGGAAAAAAAAGGACCCAGGTCAGAGAGGAAAAAAGGACTCAGGTCAGGGGCAAAAAAAGAACCCAGGTCAGGGGCAAAAAAGGATCCAGGTCAGGGACAAAAAAGAACCCAGGTCAGGGACAAAAAAGAACCCAGGTCAGGGGCAAAAAAGGACCCAGGTCAGAGAGGAAAAAAGGACCCAGGTGAGGGGCAAAAAAGGACCCAGGTCAGAAAGAAAAAAAGGACCCAGGTCAGAGAGGAAAAAAGGACCCAGGTCAGAGAGGAAAAAAGGACCAAGGTCAGAGAGGAAAAAAGGACCAAGGTCAGAGAGGAAAAAAGGACCCAGGTCAGAGAGGAAAAAAGGACCCAGGTCAGAGAGGAAAAAAGGACCCAGGTCAGGGGCAAAAAAAAAACCCAGGTCAGAGAGGAAAAAAGGACCCAGGTCAGAGAGGGGAAAAAAGGACCCAGGTCAGAGAGGAAAAAAGGACCCAGGTCAGAGAGGAAAAAAAGGCCCAGGTCAGAGAGGAAAAAAGGACCCAGGTCAGAGAGGAAAAAAGGACCCAGGTCAGAGAGGAAAAAGGACCCAGGTCAGAGAGGAAAAAATGACCCAGGTCAGAGAGGAAAAAAGGACCCAGGTCAGAGAGGAAAAAAGGACCCAGGTCAGAGAGGAAAAAAGGACCCAGGTCAGAGAGGAAAAAAGGACCCAGGTCAGAGAGGAAAAAAGGACCCAGGTCAGAGAGGAAAAAAGGACCCAGGTCAGAGAGGAAAAAAGGACCCAGGTCAGAGAGGAAAAAAGGACCCAGGTCAGAGAGGAAAAAAGGACCCAGGTCAGAGAGGAAAAAAGGACCCAGGTCAGAGAGGAAAAAAGGACCCAGGTCAGAGAGGAAAAAAGGACCCAGGTCAGAGAGGAAAAAAAGGACCCAGGTCAGAGAGGAAAAAAGGACCCAGGTCAGAGAGGAAAAAAGGACCCAGGTCAGAGAAAAAAAAAGGAACCAGGTCAGAGAGGAAAAAAGGACTCAGGTCAGAGAGGGGAAAAAAGGACCCAGGTCAGAGAGGAAAAAAGGACCCAGGTCAGAGAGGAAAAAAGGACCCAGGTCAGAGAGGAAAAAAGGACCAAGGTCAGAGAGGAAAAAAGGACCAAGGTCAGAGAGGAAAAAGGACCCAGGTCAGAGAGGAAAAAGGACCCAGGTCAGAGAGGAAAAAATGACCCAGGTCAGAGAGGAAAAAAGGACCCAGGTCAGAGAGGAAAAAAGGACCCAGGTCAGAGAGGAAAAAAGGACCCAGGTCAGAGAGGAAAAAAGGACCCAGGTCAGGGGCAAAAAAAAAACCCAGGTCAGAGAGGAAAAAAGGACCCAGGTCAGAGAGGGGAAAAAAGGACCCAGGTCAGAGAGGAAAAAAGGACCCAGGTCAGAGAGGAAAAAAAGGCCCAGGTCAGAGAGGAAAAAAGGACCCAGGTCAGAGAGGAAAAAAGGACCCAGGTCAGAGAGGAAAAAGGACCCAGGTCAGAGAGGAAAAAATGACCCAGGTCAGAGAGGAAAAAAGGACCCAGGTCAGAGAGGAAAAAATGACCCAGGTCAGAGAGGAAAAAAGGACCCAGGTCAGAGAGGAAAAAAGGACCCAGGTCAGAGAGGAAAAAAGGACCCAGGTCAGAGAGGAAAAAAGGACCCAGGTCAGAGAAAAAAAAAGGAACCAGGTCAGGGGCAAAAAAAAAACCCAGGTCAGAGAGGAAAAAAGGACCCAGGTCAGAGAGGGGAAAAAAGGACCCAGGTCAGAGAGGAAAAAAGGACCCAGGTCAGAGAGGAAAAAAAGGCCCAGGTCAGAGAGGAAAAAAGGACCCAGGTCAGAGAGGAAAAAAGGACCCAGGTCAGAGAGGAAAAAGGACCCAGGTCAGAGAGGAAAAAATGACCCAGGTCAGAGAGGAAAAAAGGACCCAGGTCAGAGAGGAAAAAATGACCCAGGTCAGAGAGGAAAAAAGGACCCAGGTCAGAGAGGAAAAAAGGACCCAGGTCAGAGAGGAAAAAAGGACCCAGGTCAGAGAGGAAAAAAGGACCCAGGTCAGAGAGGAAAAAAGGACCCAGGTCAGAGAGGGGAAAAAAGGACCCAGGTCAGAGAGGGGAAAAAAGGACCCAGGTCAGAGGAAAAAAGGACCCAGGTCAAAGAGGAAAAAAGGACCCAGGTCAGAGAGGAAAAAAGGACCCAGGTCAGAGAGGAAAAAAGGACCCAGGTCAGAGAGGAAAAAAGGACCCAGGTCAGAGAGGAAAAAAGGACCCAGGTCAGAGAGGAAAAAAGGACCCAGGTCAGAGAGGAAAAAAAGGACCCAGGTCAGAGAGGAAAAAAGGACCCAGGTCAGAGAGGAAAAAAGGACCCAGGTCAGAGAAAAAAAAAGGAACCAGGTCAGAGAGGAAAAAAGGACTCAGGTCAGAGAGGGGAAAAAAGGACCCAGGTCAGAGAGGAAAAAAGGACCCAGGTCAGAGGAAAAAAGGACCCAGGTCAGAGAGGAAAAAAGGACCCAGGTCAGAGAGGAAAAAAGGACCCAGGTCAGAGAGGAAAAAAGGACCCAGGTCAGAGAGGAAAAAAGGACCCAGGTCAGAGAGGAAAAAAAGGACCCAGGTCAGAGAGGAAAAAAGGACCCAGGTCAGAGAGGAAAAAAGGAACCAGGTCAGAGAAAAAAAAAGGAACCAGGTCAGAGAGGAAAAAAGGACTCAGGTCAGAGAGGAAAAAAGGACCCAGGTCAGAGAGGAAAAAAGGACCCAGGTCAGAGAGGAAAAAAGGACCCAGGTCAGAGAGGAAAAAAGGACCCAGGTCAGAGAGGAAAAAAGGACCAAGGTCAGAGAGGAAAAAAGGACCCAGGTCAGAGAGGAAAAAAGGACCCAGGTCAGAGAGGAAAAAAGGACCCAGGTCAGAGAGGAAAAAAAGACCCAGGTCAGAGAGGAAAAAAAGACCCAGGTCAGGGGCAAAAAAGAACCCAGGTCAGGGACAAAAAAGAACCCAGGTCAGGGGCAAAAAAAGAACCCAGGTCAGGGACAAAAAAGGACCCAGGTCAGGGACACGGAAGGACCCAGGTCAGGGACAACTTCCCAACCAATCAGCAGGAAGTCCGGCAGAGGCCGGATGTAGTTCCATACACTGTGTAGTGGCAGTTCTCAGGTACTGCAGCTTCAATCACATTCACATCAATAGGAGCTGAGCTGCAGTACCAGGAAGGGCCACTACATGGCAGTGTTCTGGTTTTGTTACAAATGTAGTGATCTAATATATCATTTGTGGAGGAAGGTTGAGCTAGATGGTCCGGGGGCTTAATTCAACCTATGTAACTATGCTGTGGACATACAATGGTAATAACAGCTGATTGGTGGGTTGTCAGGTGTCGGACTCCCATCGGTCTGATATGTACAGTCCTGGAAACCTAACTGATCCTCAGTATTACCAGAATCCGTGTTGGTGCTTGCATCCCGAATATCCGGCGGTCTCTTCATCGTGGAAGCTAGAAAGTGCAGTTCTGCCATAGAAGAGATGGGGGTCTCGGGGATTTGTTGCAACAACATGGACTCAAAGGAGCCTAAAAAAAAAAGAAGGATAATGTAGATTTGCCATTACTTTTCCCCACTGTGTATACTGCCAGCAACCCACTGCGGGGGGCGATGACTGTCACCAGAAAATAGTCGTCACTATCACACATTATGGGGAACGACACGCACCGAATGGGATCACAAAATCGTTTCCGTCTCCGAGATCCGGCTTGTCGCGATGTACAATCTGGAGGTGAAACGAAGAGTTCTGTTAGACACAGGTCAGGGACAACGCCGCCATGATTGTACCACGTAAGTGGCGACATTGACAGCAGTGATCGGGGCTGAACTGTGATCGTGGCTGGAGGGGGAAGCTGTGGACAGCGGACGCAGGTCCTGAGCCTGCTCCATACACCCGCAACATGATGTAATAGCACATTATGGAGAAGGGAGGGAACATTCAGCTGAGAAACACGACATATAATCCCCCACATTGAATACAGACAATCCCGCCGGTACCTCAGGTCCTGTCCCCTCATCAAGGTTGTTAGAGGTGATGATGGAGTCGTCTGGGCGGAAGCTGACCGACGCTTTCTTCTCCTTCTCACTTTTTTCCTTTAAAGTTCGTCTGTTCTTTCTAAAGAAAAAAAAATAAATCTGGTATGCAAGAGGCTTTGGATGATCCTTATATGTTAGAAAAGTCACCTGTAAGCAGGTCACAAAGAGACCCCCAGTGATCACTCTCCCTGCAGCTCCTCCAGTAGAGAAATGAAGTATTACACCATTTATCTAATATAGGTGTGGGGCGGTCATCTTTTAAATGTCCCTCAGCAGAGAAAGGAGAACACTGCTAATAATTTACGCTGCTTTGGAGGACTTGTGTAATGCCTCATTCTCCCTGTGGGGGCGCTGCAGGTAAACTGAACTTGACGTTAGATGATAGATGAGCATTGTAGGTCCTCTGTGACCAGCATACTGACGGGGCACTGTTTGAACAAAAACTAGAACTTTTAATAATGGTAACAGATGTATGCTAATGTGACCCAAACTCAGAGCCCAGCCCAACTGCCCCCTACGCAACCACAAGAACCCCAGCCCATCTTGACTCCTTTTTCCAAGAACCTAGCACAGCCCGACCCAACCTCAAAGACCTCAGCCCACCATTACCTGACATCAAAAACCCTGGACCACTGTGACCTAAACTCAAAGAGCTCAGGCCAATCTGACCCAACCTCAAAGATACCAGACCACCCTGACCCAACCTCAAAGACCTCAGGAAAATCTGACTCAACCTCAAAAACCCCAGACCATTGTGACTGGACCTCAAAAGAAGGGAATTTTGTTTACTTACCGTAAATTCCTTTTCTTCTAGCTCCTATTGGGAGACCCAGACAATTGGGTGTATAGCTTCTGCCTCCGGAGGCCACACAAAGTATTACACTTTAAAAAGTGTAACCCCTCCCCTCTGCCTATACACCCTCCCGTGCATCACGGGCCCATCAGTTTTGGTGCCAAAGCAGGAAGGAGGAAACTTATAAATTGGTCTAAGGTAAATTCAATCCGAAGGATGTTCGGAGAACTGAACCATGAACCAAAAGAACAATTCAACATGAACAACATGTGTACACAAAAGAACAACAGCCCGAAGGGAACAGGGGCGGGTGCTGGGTCTCCCAATAGGAGCTAGAAGAAAAGGAATTTACGGTAAGTAAACAAAATTCCCTTCTTCTTTGTCGCTCCATTGGGAGACCCAGACAATTGGGACGTCCAAAAGCAGTCCCTGGGTGGGTAAAAGAATACCTCGATAAAAAGAGCCGTAAAACGGCCCCTTCCTACAGGTGGGCAACCGCCGCCTGAAGGACTCGCCTACCTAGGCTGGCATCTGCCGAAGCATAGGTACGCACCTGATAGTGTTTCGTGAAAGTGTGCAGGCTCGACCAGGTAGCCGCCTGACACACCTGCTGAGCCGTAGCCTGGTGCCGCAATGCCCAGGATGCACCCACGGCTCTGGTAGAATGGGCTTTCAGCCCTGAAGGGACCGGAAGCCCAGAAGAACGGTAGGCTTCAAGAAACGGTTCCTTGATCCACCGAGCCAAGGTTGACTTGGAAGCCTGCGACCCTTTACGCTGGCCAGCGACAAGGACAAAGAGAGCATCTGAACGGCGCAGGGGCGCCATGCGAGACACGTAGAGCCGGAGTGCTCTCACCAGATCTAACGAGGGCAAATCCTTTTCACATTGGTGAACTGGATTAGGACAAAAAGAAGGTAAGGAGATATCCTGATTGAGATGAAAAGGGGATACCACCTTAGGGAGAAATTCCGGAACCGGACGCAGAACCACCTTATCCTGGTGAAACACCAGGAAGGGGGCTTTGCATGACAGTGCAGCTAGCTCAGACACTCTCCGAAGCGATGTGACTGCCACTAGGAAGACCACCTTCTGCGAAAGACGTGATAGGGAGACATCCCGCAGTGGCTCGAAAGGTGGTTTCTGAAGAGCCGTTAGCACCCTGTTAAGATCCCAGGGTTCTAGCGGACGCTTGTAAGGAGGGACTATGTGGCAAACCCCCTGCAGGAACGTGCGTACCTGCGGAAGCCTGGCTAGACGCTTTTAAAAAAACACGGAAAGCGCCGAGACTTGTCCCTTGAGAGAGCCGAGAGACAAACCCTTTTCCATTCCGGATTGAAGGAAGGACAGAAAAGTGGGCAAGGCAAACGGCCAGGGAGTAAAACCCTGATCTGAGCACCAGGATAAGAAGATCCTCCACGTCCTGTGGTAGATCTTGGCGGACGTTGGTTTCCTGGCCTGTCTCATAGTGGCAATGACCTCTTGAGATAACCCTGAAGACGCTAGGATCCAGGACTCAATGGCCACGCAGTCAGGTTGAGGGCCGCAGAATTCAGATGGAAAAATGGCCCTTGAGACAGCAAGTCTGGTCGGTCTGGTAGTGCCCACGGTTGACCCACCGTGAGATGCCACAGATCCGGGTACCACGACCTCCTCGGCCAGTCTGGGGCGATGAGGATGGCGCGGCGGCAGTCGGACCTGATCTTGCGTAACACTCTGGGCAGTAGTGCCAGAGGAGGAAATACATAAGGTAGTCGAAACTGCGACCAATCCTGAACTAAGGCGTCTGCCGCCAGAGCTCTGTGATCTTGAGACCGTGCCATGAATGCCGGGACCTTGTTGTTGTGCCGGGACGCCATTAGGTCGACGTCCGGCGTTCCCCAGCGGCAACAGATCTCTTGAAACACGTCCGGGTGAAGAGACCATTCCCCTGCGTCCATGCCCTGGCGACTGAGAAAGTCTGCTTCCCAATTTTCTACGCCCGGGATGTGAACTGCGGAGATGGTGGAGGCTGTGGCTTCCACCCACAGCAGAATCCGCCGAACTTCTTGGAAGGCTTGACGACTGCGTGTGCCGCCTTGGTGGTTGATGTACGGGACCGCCGTGGCGTTGTCCGACTGAATTCGGATCTGCCTGCCTTCCAGCCACGGCTGGAACGCCTTTAGGGCTAGATACACTGCCCTTATCTCCAGAACATTGATCTGAAGGGATGACCCTGTCGGAGTCCAGGTTCCCTGAGCTCTGTGGTGGAGGAAGACCGCTCCCCACCCTGACAGACTCGCGTCCGTCGTGACCACAGCCCAGGATGGAGGCAGGAAGGATTTTCCCTTTGACAAGGAAGTGGGAAGAAGCCACCACTGAAGGGAGGCCTTGGTTGCCCGAGAAAGGGAGACGTTCCTGTCGAGGGACGTCGACCTCCTGTCCCATTTGCGGAGAATGTCCCATTGGAGTGGACGCAGGTGAAACTGCGCAAATGGAACTGCCTCCATTGCTGCTACCATCTTCCCTAGGAAGTGCATGAGGCGCCTCAAGGGGTGTGACTGGGCTCGGAGGAGAGATTGCACCCCTGTCTGTAGTGAACGCTGTTTGTCCAGCGGAAGCTTCACTATCGCTGAGAGAGTATGAAACTCCATCCCGAGATAGGTTAGTGATTGTGTCGGTGTCAATTTTGACTTTGGGAAATTGATGATCCACCCGAACCTCTGGAGAGTCTCCAGAGCAGTGTTCAGGCTGTGTTGGCATGCCACCCGGGAGGGTGCCTTGACCAGAAGATCGTCTAAGTAAGGGATCACCGAGTGTCCCTGAGAGTGTAGGACTGCCACCACAGTTGCCATGACCTTGGTGAAGACCCGTGGGGCTGTCGCCAGGCCGAAAGGCAGTGCCACGAACTGAAGGTGTTCGTCTCCGATGGCGAAACGCAGGAAGCGCTGATGCTCTGGTGCAATCGGCACGTGGAGATAAGCATCCCTGATGTCGATTGATGCTAGGAAGTCTCCTTGGGACATCGAGGCGATGACAGAGCGGAGAGATTCCATCCGGAACCGTCTGGTTTTCACGTGTCTGTTGAGCAGTTTGAGGTCCAAAACGGGACGGAATGATCCGTCCTTTTTTGGCACCACGAACAAGTTGGAGTAAAAACCGCGACCCCTTTCTTGAAGGGGAACAGGTATCACCACTCCTTCTGCCTTCAGAGCGCTCACCGCCTGAAAAAGAGCATCGGCTCGCTCGGGGGGCGGAGATGTTCTGAAGAAACGAGTCGGAGGACGAGAGCTGAGCTCTATCCTGTAACCGTGAGACAGAATGTCTCTCACCCATCGGTCTTGGACATGTGGCAACCAGGCGTCGCAAAAGCGGGAGAGCCTGCCACCGACCGAGGATGCGGTTTGGGGAGGCCGAAAGTCATGAGGAGGCCGCTTTGGGGGCGGTTCCTCCGGCGGTCTTTTTAGGACGTGACTTAGACCGCCATGAATCAGAGGTCCTCTGGCCCTTCTGTGGCCTGTTGTGCATGTGTGCCTCCTTCAACACAAAGCATAAAAACTGATGAGCCCGTGATGCACGGGAGGGTGTATAGGCAGAGGGGAGGGGTTACACTTTTTAAAGTGTAATACTTTGTGTGGCCTCCGGAGGCAGAAGCTATACACCCAATTGTCTGGGTCTCCCAATGGAGCGACAAAGAAACACCAGACTAACCAGACCCAACCTCAAAGACACCAGACTACCCTGACCAAACCTCAAAGAACTAAGGCCAATCCAACCAAAAAGATCCTGGACCACCCTGACCAAACCTCAAACACGTCAAGCCAATGTAACCCAACCTCAAAGATCCCAGACCACCCTCACAACCTAACCTCAAAGACCTCAGGCCAATCCAACCCAACCTCAAAGACCCCAGACCAATTTGACCTAACCTTAAACCCTCACCATCAGAATAGCTGTTGTCAAGAATTGGCCAGCAAGTTCTACAGATCTACGACACGACATGGATGACATTAAGCACGGCCTATTAATGCCTGCACGCTTCCTATATTGTACGGGAGCAGGAAATGAAGGACTGTGATTGATGCCTGCTCTAGTCTCGGTATATATGTATACTTCGGAGCCATCTGATTGGTTTACCTTTTTATACTGTCTCCAGCATCCTCAGAAGACTGGATGATGTTTGCTTTCACCCGCTGACTATTTTCTTCCGTAACTCCAGGATCTCGTCTCTGGGCATTGGTCTGAAAACATTGTTCCAACAAAACATATCTAGACTGGTGCTAAATTCAATTCCCTTATATTCAATATGGAACTCAAAGTCAATGATCACCACTAGGGGGAGCTTCCTGTATATGGAAATACATGATAAGATTCTATCTGCAGCCACCACTAGGGGGAGCTCCCTGTATATGGAAATACATGATAAGATTCTATCTGCAGCCACCACTAGGGGGAGCTCCCTGTATATGGAAATACATGATAAGATTCTATCTGCAGCCACCACTAGGGGGAGCTCCCTGTATATGGAAATCCATGATAAGATTCTATCTGCAGCCACCACTAGGGGGAGCTCCCTGTATATGGAAATACATGATAAGATTCTATCTGCAGCCACCACTAGGGGGAGCTCCCTGTATACAGAGATACATGATAAGATCTTGTCTGCAGCCACCACTAGGGGGAGCTCCCTGTATACAGAGATACATGATAAGATCTTGTCTGCAGCCACCACTAGGGGGAGCTCCCTGTATACAGAGATACTTGATAAGATCCTGTCTGCAGCCACCACTAGGGGGAGCTCCCTGTATACTGAGATACATGATGAGATCCTGTCTGCAGCCACCACTAGGGGGAGCTCCCTGTATATAGCGATGTCTATTTTCCTGGCAGCAGACATTGCCCGGCACTTTGTCCTGCCTTCCGCCTTACAGATGTTCCTCACCTGCTGCAGTACGTTGCTCGTCAGCCATGTTATCTTGGTCGGATCGGGCACCTCTTTAGGGAGATGTAATAACATTGGGGCACTGCGGCCAGGAGTCGGCACAGGAGGGGTATAGAGCACTGGATCCGAGCGCAGGTGAAGCAGAGGGATTCCCGCCTTGTTCTGTTCACTCCCAAAAAGACTGATCTGCGGTTGTTGGTGACTGTGGCTGGCAGTCTGGGATGTAGACGGATGGTCTGGAGGTCCTCTGCTCACAGGTTCTGCCCATTTCTGGGTTTTCTGTGTTCTGGTGGGATCAGAGACACATGGTGGTTTGGTCGGATAAGTGGGCACAGGGGTGGGCATCCTCCGAGCAGCGCTCTGCGGTGCCCATGCTTCTCTCACAGGGGGTCTTATGTCCAGTGGTAGAAACTGGGGCTCTGACTGCAGCCTGAGCAGCGGAAATCCACTCGAATTATTCATGGCTGGAGGTCTGATGAGAATTGGAGTCTTCTGTGGCCCTGATGGGGGAGTTATTAATGGCAGACGGTGGAGAGGAGCGGTGCCTAATAATCCCAACCTCGCTGGGATCTTTCCTCCTGCATCGCTGGGGGGAATGCTGAGCTCCGGAAGCTTCTGCAGAGAGAACAGGAGACAGTCAGTGGTAGAGGTGGAAGCGGGAATATACATGCAAGACCCCGGGCCTACCCACTGTGACCGAAAAGACCCCTGTCCTACCCACTATGACCGCAAAGACCCCTGTCCTACCCACTATGACCGCAAAGACCCCTGCCCTACCCACTGTGACCGTAAAGACTCCTGCCGTACCCACTGTGACCACAAAGACCCCTGCCCTACCCACTGTAACCACAAAGACCCCTGCCCTACCCACTGTGACCGCAAAAAACCCTGTCCTACCCACTGTGACCGCAAAAACCCCTGTCCTACACACTGACTGCAAAGACTCCTGCTCTACCCACTGTGATCGCAAAGACCCCTGCGCTACCCACTATGATCGCAAAGACCCCTGCTCTACCCACTGTGATCGCAAAGACCCCTGCCCTACCCACTGTGATCGCAAAGACCCCTGCCCTACCCACTGTGACCGCAAAGTCCCTGCCAACTGCAAAGACCCCTGCCGACCGCACAGACCCCTGCCGACCGCACAGACCCCTACCATACTCACTGTGACCCCAAAGACCTCAGCTCTACTCAGTGTGACCGCAAAGATCCTGCTGACCACAAATACCTCGGCCCCACCCACTGCAAAGACCCCATAAATGCTCACTGTGAAAGCAAAGACCCTGCCAAGTGCAAAGACCCCTGCCCTACCCACTGTGACCGCAAAGACCTCAGCCCTACCCACTGTGACCGCAAAGACCTCTACCCTACCCACTGCGACCGCAAAGACCCAAGCCGACCGCAAAGACCCCTGCCGACCGTAAATACTGTGGCCCTACCTACTGTCACCGTAAAGACCCCAGCTCTACTCATTGTGACCGCGAAGATCATGCTGATCACAAATACCTCGGCCCTACCCACTGCAAAGACCCCATAACTGCTCACTGTGAAAGCAAAGACCCTGCAAGGTGCAAAGATGCCGGCTCTACCCAATTTGACTGCAAAGACCCTGCTGACCGCAAAGACCCCAGCACTGCCCACTGTGACTGCAAAAATTCTGCTGAGTGCAAATATCCCAGGCCTACCCACGGTCACCGTCAAGATCCTGGCTGCCACGACTGCAAAGACCCCAAGCCCTGCCCACTGCGACTGCAAAGACCCCAGCTCTGTCCACAATGACTGGAAAGACCCTGCCCACCGAGACCTTAAAGGCCCTGGCCCTGACCATTGTGACCGGAAAGACCCCAGCACTGCCCACTGTGACCTTAAAAACTCTGGCCTTGTGTACCACAAAAACCCACCCACCGCGAGTGGAAAGACCCTGACCCTATCCATCATAACCCCAAAGTTACCTACAGCAGGGACCCCGGCCCTGACCAGCGCAAGGAGCCTGGCCCCGACTACCGTAACCATAAAGACCCCAGCCAGGACAGACTCAGGCTTCAGACACACCGGCCTGACCCATCAGGACCTTAAATACCCCAGCTCAGCCCTCCTAGACTTCAAGGAGACCTCATAGCTCCAGTCCACCCCGACATTACCGCAAACCACAGCCCAACCACACCCAAGGGGATAAGTAACTACACTACAAAGTGCACAGCAAGAATTAGCAAAATTACCAGTGCGGGTAATCTACTTTATAAAGGCAACTCATAAAAAATATCATCGACCACCACTAGGGGGCTATTTGTACACAGCTGTGACCAGTCCCGTCTATAGACCTGTATACAGCAGTATATGGAGCAGACCCTAGTGATCGACACAAACTGAAGAAATGACACAATACCTGCAGAGCCTCCTTGTTACTCTGCTCATTTCTGCCGGCAGCAGTGACCGCACCGCCCGTTTGCAGCACATCCGCGTTCCGCTGCGTTTCTGCAGCTGCAGGTTGTGATGGGGCTGGATGAATGACCTGTGGTGCAGAGTGGTCAGCCGCAGGGTTAACGACTGGAATCCTTCCCATTTGTGAGGTTTGCTGTAAGACCTGCTGCAGCGCCGGCAGAGCCACGAACGACGAGCCCACGACCTGCATGAGACTCATGAAGTTGATCTGCTGCATCTGGGAAAGAAACAGGAGAGACGTCACCATCGCTTCTCCAGGACTCTGTCCCAGGCAAACAATGCTCGATCTCTGGGGCTCCAACCTCCCGGTCCCCCAAATCAGCACTGACGGTCCGTCCATACATGACGGATGTTCCGGGTCACTGTGGATTTGTTTTTGTATGAAAAAGCCACGGCATGTGTAGGTGTTGAACGATACCGGTGGCGAGCTGGTGTCATGGCCCCCGAAGTCAGACCCTCACAAGCTGCATGCGGTGGAGCACGGTGGGAGTCGCTGTCATGCGGCCTCGAGAGGCGAGACATAATCTACCTGTAGGAGTCGGAACATCTCATCCTGGAGCAGCTGTCTCACGGCCTCGGAACCGGGAACAGTCTGTGGATTATGGCCGACGTCAGGAGTGGCGGATTCTGGCTGGTTAGCGGTGGGAGCGGGAGGCAGGAGAGGAGCCGCACCGGATACCGACTGGGGGGCCGGGGGGCTCCATCCTGCAGAAGCCGGGGCGTCACCACATCTAGAAGACAAAAACAATACAAAATTGGAGTAATTCAGTAACAAATGCCAGCACCAAAGATCAGGACCCCACTGACCCCAGCGCTGCTGCCCTGTATACGCCATGTGCCGTCATCTGTATACAGGTTCCAGCTCGCTACATGGCTCTGCACTGATCGCGCCCCAGACTCGCACTGGTCACATCTCCGCTCTGCACTGATCACGCCTCGATGCTTCAGGCAGTGACGTTTGTTTTCATCTCCAAAGCAACAAACCTAGAGATCAGCAGCGTCCGATCCCGTAGCACGAGAGGTGCAGCTGTGCTGTATGGATTAACCCCATAATACACACGACGATTTAGGCCAGAAAAACCATAACAATTTTTTTCAGATTTTATGCATCTACATGTATGTATACATGCACATATTATATATCAATTAGGAACCAACATTATTTATAATTTGCCAAATGCCAGAACATTTTTTGCAAAGTCAAAAGTTTCCATACACAAGGAGTACTATGCCTTTAAACAATATGGCACAGCCCATATGATGATGTCATGTATTTGGAAGCTTCTGATATGTTGCCAATAAACCTATGAGTTAATTAGAGACACACCTGTGGATTTATTTTAATGCACACCTGAAACACATGGCTTCTATGTGTAGCATGATGGGAAAGTGAAAAGAAATCAGGAAGTCATGAAGAAAATTGTGGACTTGCACAAGTCTGGTTCATCCTTGGGTGCAATTTCCAGATACCTGAAGGTGCCTCGTTCATTTGTACAAACAATTATACGCAAGTACAAACAAGATGGGAATGTCCAGCCATCATACCGCTCAGGAAGGAGACGGGTTCTGTGCACCAGAGATGACCGTGCTTTGGTCAGACATGTGCATATCAATCCAAGAACAAAAGCAAAAGACCTTATGAAGATGCTGGCGGAAGCTGGTAAGATTGTGTCATTATCCACAGTGAAACGAGTGCTGTATCAACATGGGCTGAAAGGCCACTCTGCCAGGAAGAAGCCATTACTCCAAAAGAAACATAAAAAAGCCAGATTAATGTTTGCAAATGCACACAGGGACACAGACCTTAAATTTCTGGAGACATGTCCTGTGGTCTGAAAAAACTAAAATTGATCTGATAGGCCATAATGACTATTGTTATGTTTGGAGGAAAAAGGGAGAAGATTTGAAGCCTAAGAACGCCATCCCAACTGTGACACACGGGGGCGGCAGCATCATGTTGTGGGGTTGTTTTGCTGCAGGAGGGACTGGTGCACTTCACAAAATAGATGAAATCATGAAGAAAAGAAGATTATGTGGCAATACTGAAGAACATCTCAAGACATCAGCCAGGAACTTAAAGCTTGGGCGGAAATGGGTCTATCAAATGGACAATGATCCAAAGCTACTGCCGAACTGGTTACACAGAGGCTTAAGAATAACAAAGTCCATGTTTTGGAGTGGCCATCACAAAGCCCTGATCTCAATCTTAGTGAAACATTATGGGCAATGCTGAAAAGGCCGGTGCGAGTGGCGACCTCCAAACATGGCTCAGCTACACCAGTTCTGTCAGGAGGAATCGGCCCAAATACCACCAACTATTGTGAGAAGCTGTGGAAAGATCCAAAACATTGGACATGGAGTAAAACTTTTGACTTTGCAGAAGGTAATAAAAATGTATTGCAACAATTTCTATTTGTACTATATCCCTTTTTATAGTTTTGCAGCCCCCTAGAAGGAGCCCTTTGTGGTGACAATCTCTGGGTGATATAAACATTCTGCACTTACGGTGACACTCGTCTTATTTTGGGGACGGCCGCTTCCTCCCGATCTGGATGTCTGGAGCCACAGGACAGGTTCTGCTGAGGAGGACAGAATATCTCTTACTGACGGTCATCATTTAAGTTCTGACCCCTGAATGCTGGGGTCCGGTGCTCACCTCCACCTGTCGCAGCACAGGACGGATGCTGACGGCAATCGTCACACTCCTCTGAGTGTCACTTTCCTCTTCTTGATCATCTGACAATCAAACAAAGATTATTTTAGCTTTATTCATTTCTTAAAAGGGGTTGTTCACTTTTCTTTTTTTTTTTATTAATAATTAAATGGATGTATTTCGGGCTAAAAATCATAGGTTTCAATAAACATTTGCACCCTTTTGCTTTTACATGCCTTTTGTTTCCCTATTTTCTCTCCAGGACAGGAGACAAACTCTAGCGCAGCGCCACCTATTGGAAGTAGCGATCCTAAAAGTTAAATGTGGATTTCTAACAATCCTTTACATATAACTTAAGATATATATGCCAGATCAGAATCCCAATTTGCAGACAATTTGTTTCCCTATACATTCAACTTGGATGTGGTCATAAATCAGGGGAGACAATCTCAGAAAAAAAATAAAAGTCAAAACAAGTTACAAAGCATCGGGGTGAGCTCACTGAAGGATTCTCAGTGTACTCATTCTGCAGCCAGCAATACAGAAAGCAAACGGTGCAACAATTTTAATAATATCCAGTTGTAAAAATGATTTTTAATCCAAAATACACGCATTAAAAGGTAAAAAAAAAAGGCAATGTTACCTAGGGTGGCCAATCCCTTTAAGGGTATGTCTGCTCGCTGCGTTCTTGATTTGACAAAAAAAATGCACCCTCTGGCAGACTTTGACAACTGTAAAACACTGCGTTTGAAGAAAAAAAAAAAAACGCATCCAAAACACATGCGTTTTGAATGCATTTTTGACAGTGCGGTCCCACGGCAATTCAGCTCTGCTACGTCCCTGTTCTGTCACAGCAGCACCATAGAGCATGACTGCCCGCTGACAGCACACAGAGACAAAGCCACACAATGAGAATGAACTCAGGTGAACCTCTGAGCTCAGTGCCAGGACACAGGCAGTAGAGCGGGGCCCGCAGCTGTGATGTCAGAGGTTCACCCGAGTTCATTCTCATCACGTGGCCAGAGTTGTGGTTACAGGTGAAGGACTCTAGTTGTGACCGGAAATCACCTGAGTGACGGCACCGCTGATCGCGCTGCTTACTTCAGTCACTTGGGTGATTTGCTGTCACAGGTGAAGGACTAAATCCAGCTGTGGCAGCGGTTAACCTGAGTGACGTCACTACTGATAGCGCGACTCACCTCAGTTGCTGCGTGGAGCTCACAGCGAGCAGTCATGTTCTATGGCCGCTCGCTGCGATTGTCAGATGGAACCTCGTGTGGATTACGTCGGACCTGGAGGGTTGTTTGGGGGGGTTAATAAAGTGGTGAAAGAGGGTGTTTTTTGTCTTTTATTTCAAATAAAGGATTTTTGGGTGTTTGTGATTACTTTCACTTACAGATTAGTGATGGGGTGTCTCATAGACACCTGCCATGACTAATCTAGGACTTAGTGGTAGCTATGGGCTGCCATTAACTCCTTATTACCACGACTGCCACAGTACCAGGGCAATTGGGATGAGCCGGGTAAAGTCCCGGGACTGTCGAATCTAATGGATGCGGCAATTCCAGGCAGCTTCTGGCTGATATTTTTAGGCTGGGGGCTCCCAATAATGTGGGTCTCCCAAGCCTGAGAATACCAGCCCCCAGCTGTGAGCCTTTATCTTGGCTGGGTATCAAAATTGGTGGGACCTCACGCCGTTTTGTTTTTAATTATCTATTTATTGTACTGTACGATATAGACCTGCCCACCGGCGGCTGTGATTGGCTGCAGTCAGACAGCTGTCACTCAGCGTGGGGGCGCGTCTGACTGCAACCAATCATAGTCGCCAGTGGGCGGGGAAGCAGTGAATATGAGATGACCCTAATGAGCGCCTGGCACTTTCAGAAGCAGGAGAGGCTGCAGGAGCAGAGTGACAGCCACGCCTAGAGGGAGAGAGGAGAGAGGAAGGAGAGAGAGAAAGAGAGAATAAGGAGAGAGAGGGGAGAGTGAGGGGAGAGAGAGAGAGAAAGGGGGGAGAGAGAAAGAAAGGGGGGAGAGAGAGAGAGAGAGAGAGAAAGGGGGGAGAGAGAGAGAGAGAAAGGGGGGAGAGAGAGAGAGAGAAAGGGGGGGAGAGAGAGAGAGAGAAAGGGGGGAGAGAGAGAGAGAAAGGGGGGAGAGAGAGAGAGAGAAAGGGGAGAGAGAGAGAGAGAGAAAGGGGGGAGAGAGAGAGAGAAAGGGGGGAGAGAGAGAGAGAAAAGGGAGAGAGAGAGAGAAAGGGGGGAGAGAGAGAGAAAAGGGAGAGAGAGAGAGAAAGGGGGGAGAGAGAGAGAGAAAGGGGGGAGAGAGAGAGAAAAGGGGGAGAGAGAGAGAGAAAAAGGGGGGAGAGAGAGAGAGAAAGGGGGGAGAGAGAGAGAGAAAGGGGGGAGAGAGAGAGAGAAAGGGGGGATAGAGAGAGAGAAAGGGGGGAGAGAGAGAAGGGGGGGAGAGAGAGAGAGAAGGGGGGGAGAGAGAGAGAATAAGGAGAGAGAGAGAGAATAAGGAGAGAGAGAGAGAGAGAGAGGGGAGAGAGGAAGGAGAGAGAGGGGAGAGTGAGAGGAGAGAGAAAGGGGGGAGAGAGAGAGAAAGGGGGGAGAGAGAGAGAGAGAAAGGGGGGAGAGAGAGAGAGAGAGAAAGGGGGGAGAGAGAGAAAGAGAGAGAAAGAGAGGCGGGGGACAGAGAGAGGGAGAGAGAGAGAGAGAGAGGAGAGAGAGAGGGAGAGAGAGAGAGGGGAGAGAGAGAGGAGGGAGAGAGAGAGAGAGAAAGAGGCGAGAGGGGGGAGGAGAGAGAGGGAGAGAGAGAAAGAGAGAGAAAGAGGCGAGAGAGGGGGGAGAGAGAGGGGAGAGAGAGAGAGGAGAGAGAGAGAGGAGAGAGAGAGAGAGGTGAGAGAGAGGAGAGAGAGAGAGGTGAGAGAGAGGTGAGAGAGAGAGGTGAGAGAGGTGAGAGAGAGAGAGAAGAGAGAGAGAGAGAGAGAGAGGTGAGAGAGAGGAGAGAGAGAGAGGAGAAAGAGAGAGGAGAGAGGGGGGACAGAAAGAGGGGGGAGAGAGAGGGAGAAGTTGGTTTAATTTCTGAACAAATGCAAAGTGCAATAAGTCTGATCCGTCGTTCGACTTAGGGTGGGGCATTTCGGAGGCCGCCATACACATGAAATTAGTGGCATCAGAAGGCTTATTTCATGTGTAAGGCCAGGTTTTGGACCCCTTCCAAATATAAGTGCTGAGTGGTCCGGAAGCGAAAAACTATAGTCAGACCCCAATGATCACAAATTAATTTTTTGTACCTACCGTCTGTTCCTGACCGAAGCTCCAGTCTGTGCTCGTCACGCAGGACAGATGAACCCTCCTGGGAACCCTCCTGAGACCACTCCTGGGACCCCTCCTGCGACTGTTCCTGAGCTCCCGGCTGCCTCTCCCGTGACTCCTCCTGAGCTCTCGGCTGCCTCTCCCGTGACTCCTCCTGAGCTCTCGGGTGCCTCTCTCGTGACTCCTCCTGAGCTCTCGGCTGCCTCTCCCGTGACGCCTCCTGAGCTCCCGGCTGCCATTCCCTTGATTCCTCCTGAGCTCTCGGCTGCCTCTCCCGTGACTCCTCCTGAGCTCCTGGCTGCCTCTCCTGACTCTGCTTGCGACTTGTTTCTGCTGAAGCTCTAGGAGGACAGATCAGAGTTATGGCAGCTTAGATGTGATGTAACGATGGCCGCCGAGGTCCCTCACCTGGAAGCGGGCCCCTCCTCAGATTCATCATCCAGCTCATGAATGCTAGATGGTGGAGATCTTCCTGGATGAAAACTCTCCACAGCCTCCAGGGTTGTCTTCTGTAGTTTTTGGTCTACTGCACCCTGTATAACAGGAGCAACAATGTATTCACCGGGAGGAGCCTGCAGGGAATAATGGGGACAACCCAATATCAGGTTCAGCAGTACAAGTGGACACAGGGTAGGTCCTGTCGTTTCCTGGCTCTGGGACGTAATCTCTAAAAATTAAGCAACATGAATGCATAGAATATATTGGTTAAAAAAGGCAGAAAAGACGGTATATATGGTTCTCTCTGCCACATTTATACAGCCATTACTAGGGGGAGCTCAATACATACAGATTTATACAGTCACCACTAGAGGGAGCTCACTACATACAGATTTATACAGCCACCACTAGGGGGAGCTCACTACATACAGATTTATACAGCCACCACTAGGGTGAGATCACTATATACAGATTTATACAGTCACCACAAGGGGGAGCTCACTACATACAAATTTATACAGTCACCACTAGGGTGAGCTCACTACATACAGATTTACACAGTCACCACAAGGGGGAGCTCACTACATATAGATTTATACAGCCACCACTAGAGGGAGCTCACTACATACAGATTTATACAGCCACCACTAGAGAGAGCTCACTACATACAGATTTATACAGCCACCACTAGAGGGAGCTCACTACATACAGATTTATACAGCCACCACTAGGGGGAGCTCACTACATACAGATTTATACAGCCACCACTAGAGGGAGCTCACTACATACAGATTTATACAGCCACCACTAGAGGGAGCTCACTACATACAGATTTATACAGCCACCACTAGAGGGAGCTCACTACATACAGATTATACAGCCACCACTAGAGGGAGCTCACTACATACAGATTTATACAGCCACCACTAGAGGGAGCTCACTACATACAGATTTATACAGCCACCACGAGGGTGAGCTCACTACATACAGATTTATACAGCCACCACTAGAGGGAGCTCACTACATACAGATTTATACAGTCACCACTAGAGGGAGCTCACTACATACAGATTTATACAGCCACCACTAGAGGGAGCTCACTACATACAGATTTATACAGCCACCACTAGAGGGAGCTCACTACATACAGATTTATACAGTCACCACTAGAGGGAGCTCACTACATACAGATTTATACAGCCACCACTAGAGGGAGCTCACTACATACAGATTTATACATTTTACATTTCTAAAATCCCATCCATATGAATGTAAAAGCTAGAAATATTTTAATACTGCCCCTATGGACAATCTTACATTGTGAATGAAGGTCCTCCCTAGGTACGGCTTCTCCAGCAGCCATATTGCAGTGAGCAAGGCAGCAGAGGAGGTCTTGGCACGGATGGCGGTGCCCGCAGCGACATGGCACAGTTCCGCTTTGCCCGTGCTCCAGAACAACCTCCGGTCGGACCATCGGATCAGCCATTCCACCAGTTTTGCTTCTCGGCTGTACTTGGCCTGTAGCTCGTCCCCCAGTTCTTCATTAGGGGTGCATTGCTTGCTCTGGATTAGTCGGTAGCTGCGGTGGAAATGTCTGGAAGCAGCCGGCACGGATGTGGAGGACATGTTGCCATCTCCGCCCTTTGGTCTCGGATCATGCAGACCAAACAGACCGCTTCTGACTGTCCGTCCTGATAAGACATTAGGAAAGGATCTCTTCCCCAAGATCAGCGGCTTCCCTAGGACCACGGTGGGTCCCACAGACCGGGAGGGTTCAGCCACGCCTTGTGATGGAGAAACAGCGCCCCCTGTGTTCACAGAGTCACCAAGACTTTCAGAATTAAGAGTAAAGCAGGACCCCGCTCTAAATACGTTCCCGGTACCGGCCCTCACCAGCTTCCGCTTCAGGGTGGTATGAACGTCAAAGACGAGAGAGTTCAGCTCGTGTTCTCGCAGCTGCCGGGAAAATGACGTAAGGAACGGGATCCCGGGATCAGTGCTGTGAAGAAGGTCCCGCTCCAGGAGATAACTGAGGAACAGATCCAAAAACCTGCCGTACTCCTCATCATTGCACTCAAATTCCCAGGTGCCGACTTTGGGTGCAGACGGCCCGGACGCAAGGCAAGCTTCTCTTTTTGCTTTGGATTTCTTACTGGCAGCTTTCCTCTGCTTTCCGGTATTCACCGCTCCATCTAATGGAAGGCTAAACTCCATTCTGCAGAAAAGTGAGAAATGCTCACATCAGAAATATCAGATGAAACCGCCACCACCAGGGGGAGCTCACTACATACAAATTTATACAGCCACCACTAGAGGGAGCTCACTACATACAGATTTATACAGCCACCACTAGAGGGAGCTCACTACATACAGATTTATACAGCCACCACCAGGGGGAGCTCACTACATACAGATTTATACAGCCACCACTAGAGGGAGCTCACTATATACAGATTTATACAGCCACCACTAGAGGGAGCTCACTACATACAGATTTATACAGTCACCACTAGAGGGAGCTCACTACATACAGATTTATACAGCCACCACTAGAGGGAGCTCACTACATACAGATTTATACAGCCACCACCAGGGGGAGCTCACTACATACAGATTTATACAGCCACCACTAGAGGGAGCTCACTATATACAGATTTATACAGCCACCACTAGAGGGAGCTCACTACATACAGATTTATACAGCCACCACTAGAGGGAGCTCACTACATACAGATTTATACAGTCACCACTAGAGGGAGCTCACTACATACAGATTTATACAGCCACCACTAGAGGGCGCTCACTACATACAGATTTATACAGCCACCACTAGAGGGAGCTCACTATATACAGATTTATACAGCCACCACCAGGGGGAGCTCACTACATACAGATTTATACAGTCACCACTAGAGGGAGCTCATTACATAAAGATTTATACAGTCACCACTAGAGGGAGCTCACTACATACAGATTAATACAGCCACCACTAGAGGGAGCTCACTACATACAGATTTATACAGCCACCACTAGAGGGAGATCACTACATACAGATTTATACAGCCACCACTAAAGGGAGCTCACTACATACAGATTTATACAGTCACCACTAGAGGGAGCTCACTACATACATATTTATACAGCCACCACTAGAGGGAGCTCACTACATACAGATTTATACAGCCACCACTAGGGGGAGCTCACTACATACAGATTTATACAGCCACCACTAGAGAGAGCTCACTACATACAGATTTATACAGCCACCACTAGAGGGAGCTCACTACATACAGATTTATACAGCCACCACTCGGTAGAGGTCACTTCATACATATTTATACAGCCACCACTAGAGGGAGCTCACTACATATAGATTTATACAGTCACCACTAGGGGGAGCTCACTATATAATGTTGTCACCATGTAAATAACATGTAAATGACACAGAAGCATTACCCATCATGTGTTTCCTTCCCCATCACTGCCTCAGATAAGGTGTCTGTGTCGCTGTAGATCTGTGGTCTCCCCAGGTCAGTGATGGTGCTCCTGCTGGGACTTGTGGTGCCCAGTGAGTACTTATCATAACAGCGGGACTCATCCCCCAAGGTGTCATCCAGAGGGGCTTCCCACAGGTACGTCTCCACCGGACCGATGTTTCTCTGCACACGTCTGAGAGCCTTTACTCGCCCCCTCTGCATGTTGTGGATAATGACGGACATCATCTCCTCGCCGTGGGGTCCTACAACAAGCACAGGATGGTCTGTCGGAAGGGTCCGGCTTCACATTTATCTGCACAAGGGTGGATGGATCCAGGAGATGTAAGTGTCACCTCTTATTCTGGAGTGTCTCAGACGCTGCTGAACGGAGTGATACTTCTCCCGCAACGGCACACGGACGTCTTCTGGATTAGGGAAAGCGGTGACCATGATCTCTGCAACCTGCGGAAAGACGACCACAAGGAAAAGGAGAATGCAAAACTGAGGAGAGGATCCAGCACCAAATTTCCTCTTAACAATCCATACACAGCGGGAAAAATAAAATGTCCACAAGATGGAGCGAAGCTTTTACCTTTGTCACTGGTGGTAGCTCGCTGACGAGGCTGAGGATAAGGTCCTGGATCAGCTCCTCGCTATTCGTGGCCCTGGTGAACGGCAGCATGCGACATGCCCACTCCAAAGCCTCGAAGCATCGCTCGATCACGCAGGAGTCCACCTGCTCCGCCGACTGGAGGAAGAGCAAAGAGACCGGGGGTCAGAAGTGCAGCCGGCAGCCCCGGAGCACCCTCACACTGAGGTCTACTCTACTGCCAGAGATGCACCAAAAGGGGGGGTCTCCACCTTCAGAAAATCTCTGTCCCCTGGCTGTTATTGTGCTTGGCTGCAGCGATGTTGACGTGATGTCACCGCTGCAGACGATGAGACATCAGAACCAGTGGCAGAGACCAGAGGAGCAAGTGTAAAGCAGAGAGTGCTCTTTGTTTCCCCAAAGCAAACAGCGCCAGAGTGTCATGGATGGTATAGAGATAACAATGGACCGGGGCTCCTAGTTTGGTCTTCGGGCTTGGGGTCCCCTAACTATCCCTGTTTCCAGAGATACCTCTGAAGGTGGAGACATCTGGGCCGCCTTCCTGGCCAGCCCTGATCTAATGCCTCCTCTCCTCAACCCTTGGAAAGAGCGGGCCGGGGCAGGAGTTGTTAAACCCACCAAAATAGACAAAAAGGGGAAACCAAAACTCGATCATTCAGCACACTCAGTTACTAGACAACAAGTGATAAGGAGGATGAGAGCAGGGAAGAAACAACGAGACAATGAGAGAATTCCACAACACCCCAAGCAGCATGCAGTAGAAACACCAGCAAACTGGGACACAACAGCACACAGACCGGTTTAGCAGAAGCTATAGTTGGCATAGTAAGACAGGCTCCACCATATTAAAAAGGCAGGCAGAAATAGTGATAGGTTTCTGACAACATGTTATCCAAGAGGTAACCATTGCTAGCCCAACCATTAATGAGCACACAGCTGGTCAACGCCGGAGCCTGCCTGTGCAACTCAAAAGCACCAAAGAAAGCCTAGTGAAGAGTGTTACAGTCTGTAGTGTGAACAGCGGCTGATGCCACCATGACACTCCGCAAGTTTTGAGCCAAACTCCATGTGATACAGGGGGAGAGGTGGAAAAAAGAGAATTTTGTTTACTTACCGTAAATTCTTTTTCTTATCGTTCCGTATTGGGAGACCCAGACCATGGGTGTTTAGCTTCTGCCTCCGGAGGACACACAAAGTACTACACTTAAAAGTGTAGCTCCTCCCTCTGAGCTTATACACCCCCTGGTGAGCCAGTCCCAGCCAGTTTAGTGCAAAAGCTGAAGGAGAATAGCCACCCACAAGTAGAACAGAGCAAGAGCCGGAACAACCGGAGACTCTGTCCATGACAACAGCCGGTGATAACACACGGAACAAGAAAATTGCCAACAGGCAACAGGGAGGGTGCTGGGTCTCCCAATACGGAACTATAAGAAAAAGAATATACGGTAAGTAAACAAAATTCTCTTTTTCTTCATCGTTCCTTTGGGAGACCCAGACCTTGGGACGTTCCAAAGCAGTCCCTGGGTGGGAAATAAACAGAAAAACTAAGAAGTAGGCGGAGCCTAACTTCACAAATGGGTGACAGCCGTCTGAAGGATGTGTCTGCCCAAGCTCGCATCTGCTGAAGCATGAGCATGCACTTGGTAGTGCTTCGAGAAGGTATGCAGGCTAGCCCAAGTGGCAGCCTGACAGACTTGTTGAGCCGTAGCCTGGTGCCTAAAAGCCCAAGAGGCACCGACAGCTCTGGTCGAGTGTGCCTTGATCCCCGGCGGGGGAGGCACCTGAGTACTCTGGTAGGCGTCCGAAATAGTCGATCTAATCCAACGGGCTAAGGTCGGCTTAGAAGCAGGGAGGCCCTTGCGCCGACCTGTGGTTAGCACAAAAAGAGAGGTGCACCGCCTAAGCGCAGCGGTGCGAGACACATAGATCTGGAGAGCACGCACCAGATCTAGAGTATGCAGCGCTTTTTCAAAGCGATGAACAGGGGCCGGACAGAAGGAAGGTAAGGTAATGTCCTGGTTAAGGTGGAAGGGAGAGACCACCTTAGGAAGAAAGTCCGGAGTCGGACGGAGAACCACCTTGTCTTGATGAAAAACTAAAAAAGGTGACTCCGAGGAGAGCGCAGCCAAATCAGAGACTCTCCTGAGAGAAGTTATGGCAACCAGAAAGGCCACTTTCTGAGAAAGACGATACAAAGAAACCTCCCTAAGAGGCTCAAAAGGGGGTTTCTGCAATACCGTGAGGACCAAGTTAAGGTCCCAGGGATCCAAGGGCCGCCGGCAAGGCGGAATGATGTGAGACCAGGTCTGCACCTTCATGCAAGGCGCAGACCTGAGCCAGCCGAGCAAGACGCCGCTGGAACAGAACTGATAGAGCTGAGACTTGTCCCTTGAGAGAGTTGAGGGACAGTCCTAGCTGCAGACCGGACTGTAGAAAAGACAGAAGGGTCGGCAAGGAGAATGGCCAAGGAGCATGGCCGGTAGAGCGACACCAGGACAGGAAAATTTTCCAAGTCCTGTGATAGATCTTAGCGGAGGAAGACTTACGGGCCCGAGTCATAGTGGAGATGACTTCAGGAGGAATACCAGAAGCCGTCAAAATCCAGGACTCAAAAGCCACGCCGTCAATTTGAGTGCCGCAGAACTCGGGCGGAAAAACGGACCTTGCGAGAGTAGGTCTGGACGGTCCGGGAGAGGCCACGGCACCTCTACGGACAGTTGGAGCAGGTCTGGGTACCAAGCTTGCCTGGGCCAGTCTGAAGCAATGAGGATGACCCGACGGCCCTCCATTCTGATCTTGCGCAGGACTCTGGGCAAGAGAGCTAGAGGGGGAAACACGTAGGACAGACGAAACTGGGACCAGTCTTGAACCAGAGTGTCCGCGGCGAAGGCCTGAGGATCGTGGGAGCGAGCCACGTAAACCGGAACCTTGTTGTTGTGACGGGATGCCTTTAGGTCCACGTCCGGAGTGCCCCATTTGCGGCAGATTGACTGAAACACTGCCGGGTGCAGGGACCACTCGCCACCGTCCACGCTTTGACGGCTGAGATAATCTGCCTCCCAGTTTTCCACGCCTGGGATGTGGACTGCGGATATGGTGGACTTGGAGTCCTCCGCCCATTGAAGGATGCATTGTACCTCCATCATTGCCAGGCGGCTGCGTGTCCCGCCTTGGTGATTGATGTAGGCAACCGCTGTCGCGTTGTCTGACTGGATTCGAATGTGCCTGCCCGCCAACAGGTGGTGAAAGGCTAGGAGAGCTAGAAGCACAGCTCTGGTTTCCAGCACATTGATTGAAAGGGCTGACTCGGACGGAGTCCAAGTGCCCTGCGCTCTGTGGTGGAGATGTACCGCTCCCCAGCCGGATAGGCTGGCATCCGTGGTGAGAATCACCCAGGACGGGGCCAGGAAGGAGCGCCCTTGGGACAGGGAGAGGGGCCGAAGCCACCACTGAAGAGAGCTCCTGGTCTGTGGCGACAGAGCCACTAACCTGTGTAAGGAGGAAGGCCGCTTGCCCCAACAGCGGAGAATGTCCAGCTGCAGGGGGCGCAGATGGAACTGGGCAAAGGGAACCGCCTCCATGGACGCCACCATTTGACCCAGCACCTGCATCAGACGCCTGAGGGTATAACGGCGGGGCCTCAGCAGAGAGCGCACCGCTAGCTGGAGTGACTACTGTTTGATTAAGGGCAACTTCACAAGTGCCGGAAAAGTCTCGAACTGCATCCCTAGGTACGTGAGACTCTGGGTCGGAGTCAGAGTGGATTTGGGAAGATTGACAAGCCACCCGAATTGGGCTAGAGTGGCGAGAGTGAGCGAAACACTCCGCTGACAGTCTGCGCTGGATGGAGCCTTGACTAGAAGGTCGTCCAGGTAAGGAATCACTGCCAACCCCTGGAGGTGCAGAACTGCAATCACTGCTGCCATGACCTTGGTGAATACCCGAGGGGCCGTGGCTAACCCGAAGGGGAGAGCCACGAATTGGAAATGATCCTCTCCTATTGCAAAACGTAACCAACGCTGGTGTGAAACTGCAATTGGCACATGCAGATAGGCATCTCTTCTGTCGATGGACGCCAGGAAATCCCCTTGGGTCATTGAGGCAATGACTGATCGCAGAGACTCCATGCGAAAATGCCGCACCCGGACATGCTTGTTGAGAAGCTTGAGATCCAGGATGGGCCGGAAGGTACCGTCCTTTTTGGGAACTTTGAAGAGGTTTGAGTAAAAACCTCTGAACCGTTCCCGAGCGGGAACTGGTACAATTACTCCGTTTGCCTGCAAGGATGCCACGGCCTGTGAGAAGGCGGCGGCCTTGGAGCAGGGGGGAGTTGAGAGAAAAAATCTGTTTGGCGGGCTGGAAGAGAATTCTATCCTGTAGCCGTGAGATATGATATCTCTCACCCTCTGATCGGAAACTTGTTTTAACCAAGCGTTGCCAAAGTGGGAGAGCCTGCCACCGACTAAGGACGTTGCTGGAGCGGGCAGAGAGTCACGAGGAGGCTGCCTTAATGGCAGCGGCTCCTCCGCTCTTCTGAGGACGCGGCTTCGTGCGCCAGCTGGGTTTTCGATCCTTGGCTGAGTTAGTGGACGAGGCTGAGGGCTTAGAGGACGACCAGTTGGAGGAACGAAAGGAACGAAACCTCGACTGATTCCTACCCTGGGCGGGTTTCCTGGTCTTGGTTTGTGGCATGGAAGTACTCTTCCCGCCAGTAGCTTCCTTAATAATTTCATCCAGCTGTTCACCGAACAGCCTGGACCCAGCAAAAGGGAGCCCAGCAAGGTACTTCTTAGAAGAAGCATCTGCCTTCCACTCTCGAAGCCACAAAATCCTGCGGATAACGAGGGAATTAGCCGAAGCCACCGCAGTGCGGTGAGAAGCCTCTAGCATGGCAGACATGGCATAGGATGAAAAAGCTGAAGCCTGAGGAGTTAAGGCAACCATCTCGGGCATAGATTCCCTGGCGAGGGAATGCATCTCCTCTAGAGAAGCAGAGATGGCTTTGAGAGCCCACACTGCTGCAAAAGTCGGGGAAAACGCGGCCCCCGCCGCTTCATACACAGATTTGGCCAGAAGGTCAATCTGACGGTCAGTGGAATCCTTAAGTGAGGTGCCGTCAGCCACCGACACAACGGTCCGGGCTGAGAGCCTAGACACCGGGGGGTCTACCTTTGGGGAGTGAGACCACTCCTTGACCACCTCAGGTGGAAAGGGAAAACGGTCATCAGAACCACGCTTTGGAAAGCGTTTGTCAGGACAGGCCCTGGGTTTGGTCACAGCGGTCTGAAAACTGGAGTGGTTAAATAACACACTCTTTGCTCTCTTAGGCGAGGTAAACTGATGCTTTTCTGCAAGAGAGGGTTGCTCCTCTGATACTGGCGGATTGAGATCCAGCACAGAATTAATAGATCCGAGCCCCCCGTAAGGGCATCCTCCTCATCTTGCGAGTCAGCTCTTGAATCAGAGCCGCGGGATGAGGAGGGAGAGGAAACCCTGCGCCTTCTCTTAGGAGGACGGGGTCTGGGACCTGATGATGAATCCTCTGTGAGCTGCGATGGACGGAGGTCAGAGGATAGGGATCCTAAAGGACCCTTAGCAAGAGCATTCGAGGCACCCTGTGAGGGGGGCTGATGCATATTCATCAAAGTCCTGGACAAAAGTCCCATGGACTCAGCAAATGACTGGGATATAGACTTAGAGAAGGACTCTACCCAGGCCGGGGGTTCAGCCACAGGTGCAGAGGCAGCCGGAGAGACCACTGGGGGTGAGACTCCAGGCTGTGGCACCGCCAAGTTAGAGCAGACATCACAATGTGGATAGGTGCTCGGCTCAGGCAGCAGGAGCTTACATGCAGCGCATACAGTATAAAGCTTTGGAGCCTTGCTCCTCGTGTGAGACATGCTGCTGGAGTGGGGGCTCTGCAAGAGAATGAACCCCAGAGAGAATATACAGAGGTCCACAACCAGAGACCGACTGTGGCTTACCAGACCGCTGGAAGCGGTGTTGTGTGCCCTCCAGATCCCGAAGCCCGGACCCCCAATGCACAGCACCTCAGCAGGGATGCAGAGTGCAGAAAGGCCCAGCGCAGAGTGAACTCTGCCTAAGAAAATGGCAGCCGGAGCGAAGAGAGGGGGCGGGACTTGGGGGGCGTTCCTGTAGGAGAGCGGGAACTGGAGGGCCATAGAGACCTGCAGGGGAGGAGACACGCCCCAGCAGTGGGGAGTGTCCCTCCCCTGTGCAGGACGGCCGCCGGGAGGAGCCGTGCCTGTCCCTCTGCATGAGTGACATGCGAGGGTAGTTAACAGAAACTAGGCCTCCGGCAAAGCAGGGACCCCCAACACATAAACGTCTCAGGTACTTAGCTGCTGAGACGCTGGGCCAGGTCCCTGGGGATGAGTGCTCCGGTCCAGCAGAATCCTCAAGGGGCTGTGGATGGAGACCGGTCTCCTGCCAGGCATGGAGACCGTGCTGGCTCCCACTTCAAGCCAGAGCCCAGGAGGGATGGTAAAGGAGCACGGCATGTAAGGCTCCAGCCTTGGAAATCAACCTTACAACACCGCCAACACAGTGGGGTGAGAAGGGACATGCCGGGGGTCCAGACATGGACCCGCACTTCTTCAATCTCTTCCAAAAAAAGAAAAAAATCATGAGAATGCATGTGTGGATGTATGCCTCCTGAACACAAAGCGATAAACTGGCTGGGACTTGCTCACCAGGGGGTGTATAAGCTCAGAGGGAGGAGCTACACTTTTAAGTGTAGTACTTTGTGTGTCCTCCGGAGGCAGAAGCTAAACACCCAAGGTCTGGGTCTCCCAAAGGAACGATAAAGAAATCCCTTTAATTCTAAAAGTTAATAGTGAGATTATCCATCACCTTGAACAATTTGCCGCTGTCTCGCGCCTTCTGGTATTGTCTGCAGCTCAGAGACAATCGCTCCCGCACATGAAGCATCCAGCACAGGGCGCAGAGCTCCCGAAAACAGACTGCAAAGAAGACACAGAAAGGTCACCCCGCTTATCACACAGACATCACTTATATTTTATACTCGAATCAGGGGCAGAACGATCAGGGTCGCTATCAGAGCATGACTTGTGTATGGGGCCCGAGGTAATTACTTAGCTTTTTTAAGCCTGGGCCCCCCTCTTCACCGGGCCCCAGTCACAGCCGCAGCAGATGGGTCGTTTTCCGCCACTTGGCTAAGGCATCGCTTGAAAATTAGCCATGTGGCGAAAGTAAGGTCAGTAGAGCAAAGAGGCGACGCATTATACCGCGACTCAGCGTGCAGCAGCATGATGAGGTTATCACTCTGTGACCTCATCACACTGCTGCAGGCAAGCAGATCCATGGACGTGGCAAGGAAAGGTAGGTGCTCCGTGAGCTGAAGATCGCTGGGGTTGATGTGGCTGACCCCAGCTCCTGCCTTGCTTCAGCTGGATGTGCGTCGGGGGCACACATCCAGCTAAAATGCATCGCGGCTCAGAGAGGACGCCCCGCCGCATTGGAGCCAGGGAGGGTGAGTAAAATGTTTTTGTGTTTTTTTAATTTTTATTTCTGTGCAAACAAATATACCAGGAGGGGCTCAGAATGGGGACATATATGCTAGGAAAAGGACAAATAAACCAGGATGGGGACATAAATACCAGGAGGAGGTTATATATACACAAGGTAGGAGACAAAAACCAGGATGGGGACATATATACCAAAATGTGCCCAGGAGGGGGATATACATACCAGAATGTGCCCAAGATGGGACATATATACCAAGATAGGGGGGCAATGAAAAGGGTGATATGGGAAACCAGCACTGTGGCTAAAAAACTCTCACGCTTTATGGGTACGGTCCGACAAGTGCCTAAAAGCAGAGTGACGGAGCGCACAAGTGTGCGGTAAAGCGGAGACTCGGCTTTTGGCCGCACTGCGCTCCAATACATTCACAGATACAAATATTACTGATGACCCTTGACGCTGCCATTACGTACACTTCCAATATCCCCAACAATCCCATAATATCACACATGACGGACCCTCTTCTATCAGTCGCACCTACGACACTGCAGGACACCAGGTCCTTGGTGGGTTCTCCGCTGGGTCCCGGCTTTAGTAACACGGTCCGACTGTTCCCGTAATTCTGCAGGTTTTCTGGGAGGGAATCAAGAGGCGGCAGCGAAGCTTTGGCTCTAATCTGTGGAAACCAAAGTCAATAAATTGCTGAGGATTATCAGGATTATGTCCGCACGTCTACCTCTACGCCCGGACCGATACCTTCTGCATGATTTTTCTTGCCCGTTTGATCTGCTTGATGTACCACTGCGCAGCGGGGAGAGAGCAATGAGCTGCACGGAGCAGCAGGAGCACGCGCTGCAGGACGCCGGACAGACGCTGGCGGCTGCACTTCTCCGATTCCAAAAGCAAATCCCTGGGATCCTCCTGAAGGTCAAACAAAAATGATGAGATACGCGCAAAGCAAATCAGAAAGTAGAAATCCTCCAGTCATCATCATCTGGTGCTAAGAATGATGACCACTACTACAATCCCCACTGAGCGTGCCGGAACCGCAGAAGGGCAAGGAGGCCCAGGAATACAGGACAGGGCCGGAACCGCAGAAGGACGAGGAGGTCCCGGAATACAGGACAGGGCCGGCACCACAGAAGGGCAAGGAGGTCCCGGAATACAGGACGGGGCCAGCACCGCAGAAGGGCGAGGAGGCCCCGGAATACAGGACGGGGCCGGCACCACAGAAGGACACGGATGCCCTGGAATACAGGACTGGGCTGGCACCGCAGAAGGGCGAGGAGGCCAAGGAATACAGGACAGGGCCAGCACCACAGAAGGGCGAGGAGGCCCAGGAATACAGGACAGGGCAGGCGAGCCTCAATTACACTCACCTCGCTGACTGATGAAGGCTGTGGACAGTAGAGCGGCGGTGCTGGGAGATACAACCCATCCGGTACCAGACCAGAAAGTCTTCCACTCAGCTCCTTTGCGGAGTCCATCAGTTGGTGGAGGGTTTCAGTGAGAATTTCTGCGTCGGCCATTACCGCTGCCTTTAGCATCTCTTGTACGGAGCTGAACAGTAGATCTGCATCCTCTTCCTCAACGGGATCTGACGTCATCAAAATACAGAGCAATCAGTGGGGAACGTGCAGAAGTGACCGACCGAATCAAGTCTGCACATCACATCACAAGGCTAGGGACACAGAGTGAGCATCCACCTACAGCGGAGGCCAAGGACGTCAAGTGTGCACCCACCCTCCGAGCGTCCCAGAAACACTAACTGACAGTTACCGGAGAATTGCTCTGGTCCGGTACGACTCCGCTCCATGACTCGTGCACCAGGCGGCTGACCGAGGAAGGACTGCAGCTTCTCCTGGAATATGTGCGCAGGGGACAGACACACGGACATCGCTGGAAATTCTCCTCTCACTCTGAAACCAAAAGGAAAGTCATAAGCCTAGGTAAAGCACAGCCGGCAGCGGCCTCCTGTACTCCTCCCCGGGGCACCTACTCCTCAGTGACGCTGCTCCTGTGCAGGGTATAAGCTACCGACATGGAGACGGACATTTTCCAGTCTCCCAGCTTATTCGCCAGCCACGCGGCTTCGGATATCAGGCCTCCAACAAGCAGCAGGTCCAGAGTATAGTCCACAGTCCAGACGCCAGAGAGGTTCTGATCTCTGACCACACCAGCAACGAATCTGTGCTGCAGCGGGACGATCCGAGGAAGATTATCTGCAAAAAACGAGAGCACACCACACCAAGCATGAAAGAGATGGACTCAGCCAGCAGGATCTTGGTGCAGAGAGGACAGTGCGAGGAGGGTGTGGAGAGTAGAGAACTGTGCGGAGAGGAGTGTGCAGGGGAGCAGCAGCAGGTGCAGGGACAATGGTGTGGAGAGTAAAGAACTGTGCAGGGAGGAGGGTGTGGGGAGTAGAGAACTGTGCAGGGAGGAGGATGCAGAGAGTAGAGAACAGTGTGGAGAGGAGTGTGCGGGAGAGTAGCAGCAGGTGCAGGGACAATTATGCGGAGAGTAAAGAACTGTGCAGGGAGAAGGATGCGGAGAGTAGAGAACTATGAGGGGAAGAGGGTGCGGAGAGTAGAGATCTGTACGGGGAGGAGGGTGCGGACAACAGAGAACTGTGCTGGAAAAACGGTGCGGAGAGCAGAGAACTGTACGGGAAGGACGGTGCAGAGAGCAGAGAACTGTACGGGAAGGACGGTGCAGAGAGTAGAGACCTGTGCAGGGAGGGCGGTGCAGAGAGCAGAGAACTGTGCCGGGAGGACAGTGCAGTGAACTGTGCTGGGAGGAGGGCGCGGCGAGCGGCGGAGGGCGCGGCGAGCGGCGGAGGGCGCGGCGAGCGGCGGAGGGCGCGGGGAGCGGCGGAGGGCGCGGGGAGCGGCGGAGGGCGCGGGGAGCGGCGGAGGGCGCGGGGAGCGGCGGAGGGCGGCGGGGAGCGGCGGAGGGCGCGGGGAGCGGCGGAGGGCGCGGCGGAGGGCGCGGGGAGCGGCGGAGGGCCCTGAGATCGGTTGTACATTTTCCCTGTAGGCAAGACATGATAATGAATGTACGGACAGTCTGTGGCTGCCTGCGCGGCCGTATCCGATATTTTCACTAGTCATAGATGGGGTTTGGAGTCAGTGCGTCCCTGTATGATTTGCGTTAGCTCTTTCTTATAGGGCTTCAGTAAGTTTATGCATAGACGCCCCATTTATATCACTGCCAACTGCATTATACAGGAGGTCCTGCATGGCCGATACATGATCACAGCGCCCCCTGCTGGTAGCATTACCTGCGGAGACATGCAGTGGAGCCAGCACACTCACATTGTGCGGAGGAAACACATACAGCCGCTGGTTAGTGAAATATGCTGCCATGAACCTGCCCATCGAGCGGATTACAGCGAGCGCTGCCTCTGGGTGCACCTGCTCCAGGGGTCTGCGGCCGGGCGGGGGATCACCTGCGGAGGTAAAAGATATATACATACAGGGTGGCTGCAGGTGAATACTTACTACTATTATTTTACACAGCTGATCCCTTCCCTGGGGAACAAGAGAAAATACGGAGTGAAAATACTAAAAAATGTAAAAAAAATTCCTTGTCTCTCCACTGGAGGGAGCTCACAGCTGGAAGTGTACAGAGCAGGAGAGAACAGCGCCATACACTGTGCAGTGGTCGTTCTCGGTACTGCAGCTTGGGTCCTACTAAAGTGATTGAGAGCTGAGCGGCAGGGCTGAGAACAGCCACAACAGTGTATGGAATTGCGGCCCAAGGACCTAGACAGTGACATGGTCAAAACCAGTGGACTGTGGGCCGCACTGTGACCTCACCCACCTCTAACGTGCTGCTTTGCTGTCCACCACCCCATGTCACCCCCTGCTGGTACAGTATAGCCGCAGCGCCCCCTGCTGGTACAGTATAGCCGCAGCGCCCCCTGCTGGTACAGTATAGCCGCAGCGCCCCCTGCTGGTACAGTACAGCCACAGTGCCCCCTGCTGGTACAATATAGCCGCAGCGCCCCTTGCTGGTACAGTATAGCCGCAGCGCCCCCTGCTGGTACAGTATAGCCGCAGCGCCCCTTGCTGGTACAGTATAGCCGCAGCGCCCCTTGCTGGTACAGTATAGCCGCAGCGCCCCCTGCTGGTACAGTATAGCCGCAGCGCCCCCTGCTGGTACAGTATAGCCGCAGCGCCCCCTGCTGGTACAGTATAGCCGCAGCGCCCCCTGCTGGTACAGTATAGCCGCAGCGCCCCCTGCTGGTACAGTATAGCCGCAGCGCCCCCTGCTGGTACAGTATAGCCGCAGCGCCCCTTGCTGGTACAGTATAGCCGCAGCGCCCCTTGCTGGTATAGTATAGCCGCAGCGCCCCCTGCTGGTACAGTATAGCCGCAGCGCCCCTTGTTGGTACAGTATAGCCGCAGCGCCCCCTGCTGGTACAGTATAGCCACAGCGCCCCCTGCTGGTACAGTATAGCCACAGCGCCCCCTGCTGGTACAGTATAGCCACAGCGCCCCCTGCTGGTACAGTATAGCCGCAGCGCCCCCTGCTGGTACAGTATAGCCGCAGCGCCCCTTGCTGGTACAGTATAGCCGCAGCGCCCCTTGCTGGTACAGTATAGCCGCAGCGCCCCCTGCTGGTACAGTATAGCCGCAGCGCCCCCTGCTGGTACAGTATAGCCGCAGCAAGTGTCCTGATCAATGTCTGTATGGAGCAGCCATGGTCAGACCTGCAGGGATCTCCTCCTGACTCCTCCGCTCGGGCAGCAGACTGGATCGGATCAGCAGCTCCTGCACCAGCCGGTCGCACATTCCCTGGGCGTCATTCAGATTGTAGTGATAGAGGTGACAGTAGAGCAGCGCCAGGTAATAACGCGTCTGCAGTGCCCCGCTCCTCCTGCCTCCTAGGAACAAGAACCAGATGAAGAGATCCCATAAAGATAATGCAAAAAGAATCCGCACATCAGACCGCCGTGGCCTCCACCGGTGCTCGCTCCACCTCCTGCTGGCGGGGACCTGACCCATAATGCAGAGAGCAGAATAGTTTACCTCGAGCGCTGATCTCCAACAATTGCTTTTTCAGGAACTCCACCGACTCTTTGTAAGATCCCAACAAGAAATATTCTTCTCCTGTAAAAACAAAAGATTAAAGTGCAGGAAAAGTGGAGACAATCTGATCCACACATCCACATGATCCTTTGTGGCTGCATACGTGATGAATTTAAAGGATTTTTCCATCTTCCTAAATGGATATTGTTGGATAGAGCTTGTGAAAACAAACACTTTTGCAATTTACTGCTAATTAAAATTTGTATCTGTTCTTGAGATATTAACAATTTGATTTTGTTTACATCTCGTTGCCTAGGAGACTGACCCCTGTAAACAACTGTTAATATCTCAAGAACGGCTGAAAATTTTAACAAGCAGTAAATTGCAAAAGTGCTTGTTTTTACATGCACTATCCGGCAATACCCATCTACAAAACTTGGAAAATCCCTTTAAGGACCATTTTTGGGGTGTTTTTTACATTGTTTGATATGCTTTTTAGCAAAATTGCAGCCAAAAAGCCTCTATTACCAGAAAATCGAGAAAAACATGAGCCAAAGTGTAAAAGTATAAAAGGGAAACTCTACCAGTGACAGGAAGAAGAGCTAAGTCCCCCAATATTTGACCTCCACGGGTCTGGAGCTCGGCCTGTATGTGACACAACAGAGACCCAATGGCTTTTTCCTCATTTTGGACCTCTGGTGCCGACCGTGCCAAGTGATGGAGAGAAATCCGCTTCCTTAGCCGAGTCTGGTACCGAAGAGTCTGATTGTACAGGAGACGCCAGAGCACAGCCAGCCTGTAATACAGAGAGAGGATAATACAGGAGACGCCAGAGCACAGCCAGCCTGTAATACAGAGAGAGGATAATACAGGAGACGCCAGAGCACGGCCAGCCTGTAATACAGAGAGAGGATAATACAGGAGACGCCAGAGCACGGCCAGCCTGTAATACAGAGAGAGGATAATACAGGAGACGCCAGAGCACAGCCAGCCTGTAATACAGAGAGAGGATAATACAGGAGACGCCAGAGCACGGCCAGCCTGTAATACAGAGAGAGGATAATACAGGAGACGCCAGAGCACGGCCAGCCTGTAATACAGAGAGAGGATAATACAGGAGACACCAGAGCACAGCCAGCCTGTAATACAGAGAGAGGATAATACAGGAGACGCCAGAGCACAGCCAGCCTGTAATACAGAGAGAGGATAATACAGGAGACGCCAGAGCACAGCCAGCCTGTAATACAGAGAGAGGATAATACAGGAGACGCCAGAGCACAGCCAGCCTGTAATACAGAGAGAGGATAATACAGGAGACACCAGAGCACAGCCAGCCTGTAATACAGAGAGAGGATAATACAGGAGACGCCAGAGCACAGCCAGCCTGTAATACAGAGAGAGGATAATACAGGAGACACCAGAGCACAGCCAGCCTGTAATACAGAGAGAGGATAATACAGGAGACGCCAGAGCACAGCCAGCCTGTAATACAGAGAGAGGATAATACAGGAGACACCAGAGCACGACCAGCCTGTAATACAGAGAGAGGATAATACAGGAGACGCCAGAGCACAGCCAGCCTGTAATACAGAGAGAGGATAATACAGGAGACACCAGAGCACAGCCAGCCTGTAATACAGAGAGAGGATAATACAGGAGACGCCAGAGCACAGCCAGCCTGTAATACAGAGAGAGGATGAAGGGAATTTTGTTACTTACCGTAAATTCCTTTTCTTCTAGCTCTTATTGGGAGACCCAGACGATTGGGGTATAGCTACTGCCCTCCGGAGGCCACACAAAGCACTACACTAAAAAGTGCAAGGCCCCTCCCCTTCTGGCTATACCCCCCCGTGGTATCACGGGTTCTCCAGTTTTAGTGCCAAAGCAAGAAGGAGGAAGCCAATAACTGGTTTAAACAAATTAACTCCGAATAACGTCGGAGAACTGAAAAACCGTTCAACATGAACAACATGTGTACCCGCAAACAACAAAAAAATCCCGAAGGACAACAGGGCGGGTGCTGGGTCTCCCAATAAGAGCTAGAAGAAAAGGAATTTACGGTAAGTAACAAAATTCCCTTCTTCTTCAGCGCTCTATTGGGAGACCCAGACGATTGGGACGTCCAAAAGCTGTCCCTGGGTGGGTAAAGAGATACCTCATGTTAGAGCTGCAAAACAGCCCTCCCCTACGGGGATGTCACTGCCGCCTGCAGGACTCTTCTACCTAAGCTGGCATCCGCCGAAGCATAGGTATGCACCTGATAATGTTTGGTGAAAGTGTGCAGACTCGACCAGGTAGCTGCCTGGCACACCTGTTGAGCCGAAGCCTGGTGTCGCAAAGCCCAGGACGCACCCACAGCTCTGGTTGAGTGGGCTTTCAGCCCTGAAGGAACCGGAAGCCCAGCAGAACGGTAGGCTTCCAGAATTGGTTCTTTGATCCATCGAGCCAGGGTGGCTTTAGAAGCCTGCGACCCCTTGCGCTGGCCAGCGACAAGGACAAAAAGTGCATCTGAACGGCGGATAGGCGCCGTGCGAGAAATATAGATTCTGAGTGCTCTCACCAGATCTAGCAAACGTAAGTCTTTCTCATACCGGTGAACCGGCTGAGGACAAAAGGAAGGCAAGGATATATCCTGATTAAGATGAAACGAGGATACGACCTTAGGGAGAAACTCCGGAATGGGGCGCAGCACTACCTTGTCCTGGTGGAACACCAGGAAGGGAGCCTTGGATGACAGAGCTGCCAGCTCAGACACTCGCCTAAGCGATGTGATCGCAACAAGAAACGCCACTTTCTGTGACAGGCGAGAAAAGGAAACGTCCTTTAGAGGCTCGAAGGGCGGCTTTTGCAGAGCAACTAGTACTCTGTTCAGATCCCATGGATCTAACGGCCGCTTGTACGGGGGCACAATATGACAGACCCCCTGTAGGAACGTGCGCACCTTAGGAAGACGTGCTAGACGCTTCTGAAAAAACACAGATAGTGCCGAGACTTGCCCTTTAAGGGAGCTGAGCGACAAGCCCTTTTCCAACCCCGATTGCAGGAAGGAAAGAAAGGTGGGCAATGCAAATGGCCAAGGGGATACTCTCTGTGCAGAGCACCAGGATAAGAAAATCTTCCACGTTCTGTGGTAGATCTTAGCAGACGTTGACTTCCTAGCTTGTCTCATTGTGGCTACGACTCCTTGAGATAATCCTGCGGACGCTAGGATCCAGGACTCAATGGCCACACAGTCAGGTTCAGGGCCGCAGAATTCTGATGGAAAAACGGCCCTTGGGACAGTAAGTCTGGTCGGTCTGGCAGTGACCACGGTCGACCGACCGTGAGATGCCACAGATCCGGATACCACGATCTCCTCGGCCAGTCTGGGGCGACGAGTATGACGCGGCTGCAATCGGATCTGATCTTGCGTAACACTCTGGGCAAGAGTGCCAGAGGTGGGAAGACGTATGGGAGCCGGAACTGCGACCAATCTTGAACTAATGCGTCTGCCGCCAGAGCTCTTTGATCGCGCGACCTCGCCATGAATGCCGGGACCTTGTTGTTGTGCCGGGACGCCATTAGGTCGACGTCCGGCACTCCCCATCGGCGACAGATTTCCTGAAACACGTCCGGGTGAAGGGACCACTCCCCTGCGTCCATGCCCTGGCGACTGAGGAAGTCTGCTTCCCAATTTTCTACGCCTGGGATGTGAACCGCGGATATGGTGGATGCGGTGTCCTCCACCCACATTAGAATGCGCCGGACTTCTTGGAATGCTTGCCGACTGCGCGTCCCTCCTTGGTGGTTGATGTATGCCACCGCTGTGGAGTTGTCCGACTGGATTCGGATCTGCTTTCCTTCCAGCCACTGTTGGAAGGCCAGTAGGGCAAGATACACTGCCCTGATTTCCAGAACATTGATCTGAAGGGTGGACTCCTGCGGAGTCCACGTCCCCTGGGCCCTGTGGTGGAGAAACACTGCTCCCCACCCTGACAGACTCGCATCTGTCGTGACCACTGCCCAGGATGGGGGCAGGAAGGATCTTCCCTGAGACAATGAGGTGGGAAGGAGCCACCATTGTAGAGAGTCCTTGGCCGTCTGGGAAAGAGAGACTTTCCTGTCCAGGGACGTTGACTTCCCGTCCCATTGGCGGAGAATGTCCCATTGAAGTGGGCGCAGATGAAACTGCGCAAAGGGAACTGCTTCCATGGCTGCCACCATCTTCCCGAGGAAGTGCATGAGGCGCCGTAAGGGGTGCGACTGGCCTTGAAGGAGGGATTGCACCCCTGTCTGTAGGGACCGCTGCTTGTTCAGCGGAAGCTTCACTCTCGCTGCTAGAGTATGAAACTCCATGCCAAGATACGTTAGCGACTGTGACGGTGACAGATTCGACTTTGGAAAGTTGATGATCCATCCGAATGTCTGTAGAGTCTCCAGCGTAGCATGTAGACTGAGTTGGCATGCCTCTTGAGAGGGTGCCTTGACAAGTAGATCGTCTAGGTAAGGGATCACCGAGTGTCCCTGAGAGTGCAAGACTGCTACCACCGCCGCCATGACCTTGGTGAAGACCCGGGGGGCTGTCGCCAGACCGAATGGCAGAGCTACGAACTGAAGATGGTCGTTTCCTATCACAAAACGTAGAAAACGTTGATGTTCTGTAGCAATTGGCACGTGGAGATAAGCATCTTTGATGTCTATTGAGGCAAGGAAGTCTCCTTGAGACATTGAGGCAACGACAGAGCGGAGGGTTTCCATCCGGAACCGTCTGGCGTGCACATGTTTGTTGAGCAGCTTTAGATCCAGAACAGGACGGAACGAGCCGTCCTTTTTTGGAACCACAAAGAGATTGGAGTAAAACCCTCGCCCTTGTTCCTGAGGCGGTACAGGAACCACTACTCCTTCCGCTCTTAGGGAGTCCACCGCCTGCAGCAGGGCATCTGCTCGGTCTGGATGTGGGGAGGTTCTGAAGAACCGAGCTGGAGGACGAGAACTGAACTCGATTCTGTACCCGCGAGACAAAATGTTTGTCACCCACCGGTCTTTGACCTGTGACATCCAAATGTCGGAAAAGCGGGAGAGCCTGCCCCCGACCGGAGATGCGGAGGGGGGGGGGCTGGAAGTCATGAGGTAGCCGCTTTGGAAGCGGTTCCTCCATTTGCTTTCTTGGGGCGTGCGTGAGCCCGCCAGGAATCTGAGACTCTTTGCGTCCTCTGAGTCCCTTTGGACGAGGAGAATTGTGTCTTGCCCGAACCTCGAAAGGACTGAAACCTCTGCTGCCATTTTTTCTGCTGAGGTTTGCTTGATCTGGGCTGGGGTAAGGAAGAGTCTTTACCCTTGGACTGTTTAATGATGTCAGCCAATGGCTCGCCAAACAGTCTATCTCTAGATAAAGGCAAGCTGGTTAAACATTTTTTGGAACCAGCATCTGCTTTCCAGTCCTTTAACCACAAGGCTCTGCGCAAAACTACCGAATTGGCGGACGCCATTGAGGTGCGGCTGGTAGATTCTAGGACTGCATTGATAGCGTAAGACGCAAACGCAGACATCTGCGAGGTAAGGGACGCCACTTGCGGCACCGCCGGATGTATGATAGCATCCACTTTTGCTAAACCAGCTGAAATAGCTTGGAGTGCCCATACGGCTGCGAATGCTGGAGCAAACGACGCGCCGATAGCTTCATAGACAGATTTTAACCAAAGGTCCATCTGTCTGTCATTGGCATCCTTAAGTGAAGCGCCATCCTCCACTGCAACTATGGATCTAGCTGCAAGTTTGGAAATCGGGGGGTCTACTTTTGGACACTGGGTCCAGCGCTTGACCACATCAGGGGGGAAAGGAAAACGTGTATCCTTAGAACGTTTAGAGAAACGCCTTTCTGGATGAGCGTCGTGTTTCTGGATTGACTCTCTGAAGTCAGAGTGATCCAAGAAAGCACTCAATTTACGCTTGGGATAGAGGAAACGAAACTTCTCCTGCTCTGCAGCTGCCTCCTCTGCAGAAGGAGCTGGGGGAGAAATATCCAACAGTCTATTGATGGCTGAGATAAGCTCGTTTACCATGGCGTCCCCATCCGGGGTATCCAGATTGAGAGGGGTTCCAGGATAAGACTCCTGATCACTCTCTTCAGACGCATCACAGGGCGACTGATTGCGCTGAGACCCTGAGCAGTGTGATGACGTTGAGGGTCTTTCCCAGCGAGCTCGCTTAGGGTGGCTGGGGCTATCATCTGAGTCATAATACTCAGCCTGGGAAGCCGGGGACCCCCTTGCAGTCTGGATTAATTCCAACTGAGGGGGATTAGCGGACAGAGACCTCGCCGTGTCCATAGACTGAGCCCCAGTCATGGATTGCAAAGTTTCAAGGATTTTTGCCATAGTCACAGACATTCCATCAGCAAAAACTGCAAAGTCTGTCCCTGACACCGGGGCAGGACTTACAAGCGTCTCAGCCTGGGTCACTACCCCTCCGGACTCCGGCTGGCGAAGCAGCACCGGATCTGAGCATTGCACACAATGGGGGTCTTTGGAACCTGCTGGTAGAGCAGCCCCACATGCAGCACACGCAGTGTACACAGCCCTAGCCTTGGCAGCCTTGCGTTTTGTGGATGACATGTTGCTGCGTCCTCAGAGCGATCTGGGGTATCCAGCCAGGAAGCGACCTCACAGTGCAAGAAATAACTAAATATATATATCTGGTGACACAGTACACCAATACACACTGAGGCACTAGAGGGGCCAGCTGAAATGCCGCTTACCGCCCGCTTAAGAGCGGGTGTGTGGTCGCCAAAAGCCCCCTAGTCCAGGTCTCCCAGAGCCTTGCGTCCTTCCTCTAGCCAGACTGCATGTAATGGCTGCCGGCGTCCTGGGAGAGGAGGGGGGGCGGGCCCTGGGCGTTCCTGGCTAAGAGCGGGAAGCCTGCTTCCCTCTGTGCCTAGTGAGAGGGCTGGAGCATGTAAATCAGGCTCCAGCCCTCGTCGCTGCTGCGAAACAGCGTCTCTCCCCTACCCTGATTGACAGGGTGGGGGCGGGAACGAAGCGGAGCTAGGCCGCAAAAGCCGGGGACTGGATTTATAAACGCCGCCGCCGTAAAAGCGCGGTCGGCGTGTCCCCGGCGCACTACAAGTCACGGCAGCGCCGCCGGTCCAGTGGGGGTCGGCGCTGCGTTCCCACAACACAAAAGTCCCCCAGTAAACTGCAGGAACACCAACTCAATCGTTACGGTCCCCGGCGCACTACAACACCCAGCCAGCCCGGAGTGTGTCTGTGCCTGCCGGGGACACAGAGTACCTGTATGATGCAGGGCCATGTCCCTGATTGTACTCCTGCTCCGTATCCATCAGGTGCTATGGGTCTGTGGATGGAGCCCGGCGTCAGAGCTTAGAGGCCGGCAGGATCCCACTTCCACAGAGCCCTACAAGGGGATGTGGAAGGAAAACAGCATGTGGGGCTCCAGCCTCTGTACCAGCAATAGGTACCTCAACCTTACAACACCATCCACGGGTGAGAAGGGAGCATGCTGGGGGCCCTATATGGGCCCTCTTTTCTTCCATCCGAAATAGTCAGCAGCTGCTGCTGACTAAAATCTGTGGAGCTATGCGTGGATGTCTGACCTCCTTCGCACAAAGCTTGAAAACTGGAGAACCCGTGATACCACGGGGGGGTATAGCCAGAAGGGGAGGGGCCTTGCACTTTTTAGTGTAGTGCTTTGTGTGGCCTCCGGAGGGCAGTAGCTATACCCCAATCGTCTGGGTCTCCCAATAGAGCGCTGAAGAAAATACAGGAGACACCAGAGCACAGCCAGCCTGTAATACAGAGAGAGGATAATACAGGAGACGCCAGAGCACGGCCAGCCTGTAATACAGAGAGAGGATAATACAGGAGACGCCAGAGCACGGCCAGCCTGTAATACAGAGAGAGGATAATACAGGAGACGCCAGAGCACGGCCAGCCTGTAATACAGAGAGAGGATAATACAGGAGACACCAGAGCACGGCCAGCCTGTAATACAGAGAGAGGATAATACAGGAGACACCAGAGCACGGCCAGCCTGTAATACAGAGAGAGGATAATACAGGAGACACCAGAGCACGGCCAGCCTGTAATACAGAGAGAGGATAATACAGGAGACGCCAGAGCACGGCCAGCCTATAATACAGAGAGAGGATAATACAGGAGATGCCAGAGCACGGCCAGCCTGTAATACAGAGAGAGGATAATACAGGAGACGCCAGAGCACAGCCAGCCTGTAATACAGAGAGAGGATAATACAGGAGACGCCAGAGCACGGCCAGCCTGTAATACAGAGAGAGGATAATACAGGAGACGCCAGAGCACGGCCAGCCTGTAATACAGAGAGAGGATAATACAGGAGACGCCAGAGCACGGCCAGCCTGTAATACAGAGAGAGGATAATACAGGAGACGCCAGAGCACAGGCAGCCTGTAATACAGAGAGAGGATAATACAGGAGACGCCAGAGCACAGCCAGCCTGTAATACAGAGAGAGGATAATACAGGAGACGCCAGAGCACAGCCAGCCTGTAATACAGAGAGAGGATAATACAGGAGACACCAGAGCACAGCCAGCCTGTAATACAGAGAGAGGATAATACAGGAGACGCCAGAGCACGGCCAGCCTGTAATACAGAGAGAGGATAATACAGGAGACACCAGAGCACAGCCAGCCTGTAATACAGAGAGAGGATAATACAGGAGACACCAGAGCACAGCCAGCCTGTAATACAGAGAGAGGATAATACAGGAGACGCCAGAGCACAGCCAGCCTGTAATACAGAGAGAGGATAATACAGGAGACGCCAGAGCACAGCCAGCCTGTAATACAGAGAGAGGATAATACAGGAGACGCCAGAGCACGGCCAGCCTGTAATACAGAGAGAGGATCATACAGGAGACGCCAGAGCACGGCCAGCCTGTAATACAGAGAGAGGATAATACAGGAGACACCAGAGCACAGCCAGCCTGTAATACAGAGAGAGGATAATACAGGAGACACCAGAGCACGGCCAGCCTGTAATACAGAGAGAGGATTATACAGGAGACGCCAGAGCACAGCCAGCCTGTAATACAGAGAGAGGATAATACAGGAGACGCCAGAGCACGGCCAGCCTGTAATACAGAGAGAGGATAATACAGGAGACGCCAGAGCACGGCCAGCCTGTAATACAGAGAGAGGATAATACAGGAGACACCAGAGCACGGCCAGCCTGTAATACAGAGAGAGGATAATACAGCAGACACCAGAGCACGGCCAGCCTGTAATACAGAGAGAGGATAATACAGGAGACACCAGAGCACGGCCAGCCTGTAATACAGAGAGAGGATAATACAGGAGACGCCAGAGCACGGCCAGCCTGTAATACAGAGAGAGGATAATACAGGAGACGCCAGAGCACGGCCAGCCTGTAATACAGAGAGAGGATAATACAGGAGACACCAGAGCACGGCCAGCCTGTAATACAGAGAGAGGATAATACAGCAGACACCAGAGCACGGCCAGCCTGTAATACAGAGAGAGGATAATACAGGAGACACCAGAGCACGGCCAGCCTGTAATACAGAGAGAGGATAATACAGGAGACACCAGAGCACGGCCAGCCTGTAATACAGAGAGAGGATAATACAGGAGACGCCAGAGCACGGCCAGCCTATAATACAGAGAGAGGATAATACAGGAGACGCCAGAGCACAGGCAGCCTGTAATACAGAGAGAGGATAATACAGGAGACGCCAGAGCACAGCCAGCCTGTAATACAGAGAGAGGATAATACAGGAGACGCCAGAGCACAGCCAGCCTGTAATACAGAGAGAGGATAATACAGGAGACACCAGAGCACAGCCAGCCTGTAATACAGAGAGAGGATAATACAGGAGACACCAGAGCACAGCCAGCCTGTAATACAGAGAGAGGATAATACAGGAGACGCCAGAGCATGGCCAGCCTGTAATACAGAGAGAGGATAATACAGGAGACACCAGAGCACAGCCAGCCTGTAATACAGAGAGAGGATAATACAGGAGACACCAGAGCACGGCCAGCCTGTAATACAGAGAGAGGATAATACAGGAGACACCAGAGCACAGCCAGCCTGTAATACAGAGAGAGGATAATACAGGAGACGCCAGAGCACAGCCAGCCTGTAATACAGAGAGAGGATAATACAGGAGACGCCAGAGCACAGCCAGCCTGTAATACAGAGAGAGGATAATACAGGAGACGCCAGAGCACGGCCAGCCTGTAATACAGAGAGAGGATCATACAGGAGACGCCAGAGCACGGCCAGCCTGTAATACAGAGAGAGGATAATACAGGAGACACCAGAGCACAGCCAGCCTATAATACAGAGAGAGGATAATACAGGAGACGCCAGAGCACGGCCAGCCTGTAATACAGAGAGAGGATAATACAGGAGACGCCAGAGCACGGCCAGCCTGTAATACAGAGAGAGGATAATACAGTAGACACCAGAGCACGGCCAGCCTGTAATACAGAGAGAGGATAATACAGGAGACGCCAGAGCACGGCCAGCCTGTAATACAGAGAGAGGCTAATACAGGAGACACCAGAGCACAGCCAGCCTGTAATACAGAGAGAGGATAATACAGGAGACGCCATATGTGCGGAGCCGCTAATCTTTATGTTCGGGGTTTGTACCTTTTCTCGGACTTCGCAGTGTCACCTCTGACATTTGGGGGTTCCTGCAGAATACGCTGAAGAGGTGACCCTGTGATTGGCTGTTTTATGGCCTGGAACACAGGGGTCCTCAGATGAGCGGCGTCATAGGACACCGCCTGGAACCGGACCGTATAGATTGCGCTCAGACTGCGGGACACCATCTGTAACAAGCAGAAACCTTCCAGGAGACTCTTGGAGAGGAGCGGCCGGTGCGGGGAGAGGACCAGCCGGAGGGTCTCTGCCGTCAGCTTCATCACGTGCCCCATCGTCTGTCGTGGAGCCACGTCCCAGTACAGACCAGTAAGGCACTGGTGGAATATAGCGGCGTACGAGGTCCAGGGGTCGCCTCTCGCTTTCTTTTTGGAAGGTTTATCCACTTTGAGCATCGGACATTTGGGATTCTGCAGAATGGACATGAAGTGAATGAGGCAGCCCACCGTGTAGTGTAGCAGGGGGCCGGTGTGTGTCGCCCCGCCCGCGGAGACCCCCACCGCCCAGGCAGTCAGCAAGGCTCTCTGTATGCGCAGCAGCTCCCCGACCACATCACTCCTCCCAGGAGACGGGTCGCTGGCGTGGACCGTATCAAACATGGAAGCAAATTCAAGCCTGCCGCGCTCCGCTCTGCTAAACGGGGGGTCCGCAAGCATGTTATCATCCGGAGGGTCTGAATCCTCGCTGTCCTCCTGACAAAAGAGAACACGAAAACTCCTGATGCATCTGCAAAGGCTAAAGTAATACAAGGCAAGGACACAGGAAGGGAGCGGAGAGAAGCTGCTGCCGGACGCCTGCAGGAACCGGCGCCTCAACCCACATATGACCCCCGAAATCAGGAGACCTCGTCACCTACACCCATCTACCTGAGCCAGCAACTTCTCCAGCTGTCCGCACATCTCCTCCTCCTCCTGCAGGAAGCTGGGCACAGAGGACATGGCGGAGGGGGTCTTCAGGGGGTCTCTCAACAACGAGGCTTGTAATGAAGAAAGAGTTCGGAGTCTCATCCCATTCTTCTTTGACTGCAAAAAAAAAAAAAAAAAAAAAAAAAGTTGTGGCGCCCCCTGCTACATACTTATACTTATATGTAACTTCCTGTTACATACTTATTATGGCGCCCTCTGCTGTTACACACTTGTTATGGCGCCTCCTGCTGTTACATACTTGTTATGGTGCCCCCTGCTGTTACATACTTGTTATGGCGCCCCCTGGCGTTACATACTTGTTATGGTGCCCTCTGCTGTTATATAATTGTTATGGCGCCCCCTGCTGTTATATACTTGTTATGGTGCCCCCTGCTGTTACATACTTGTTATGGTGCCCCCTGCTGTTACATACTTGTTATGGTGCCCTCTGCTGTTACATACTTGTTATGGCGCCCCCTGCTGTTATATACTTGTTATGGCGCCCCCTGCTGTTATATACTTGTTATGGCGCCCCCTGCTGTTATATACTTGTTATGGCGCCCCCTGCTGTTATATACTTGTTATGGCGCCCCCTGCTGTTATATACTTGTTATGGCGCCCCCTGCTGTTATATACTTGTTATGGCGCCCCCTGCTGTTATATACTTGTTATGGCTCCCCCTGGTGTTACATACTTGTTATGGCTCCCCCTGGTGTTACATACTTGTTATGGCTCCCCCTGGTGTTACATACTTGTTATGGCTCCCCCTGGTGTTACATACTTGTTATGGAGCCCCCTGGTGTTACATACTTGTTATGGCGCCCCCTGGTGTTACATACTTGTTATGGCGCCCCCTGTTGTTACATACTATTCCTCAGCAGCATTAATACCTTCACTATCTGCAGCTTCTGCCGCACGTCCTCCAGTCTCCGCGCCGCGTCCAGCAGAAGTGTCTTCATGAAGTTCTGCGGGGAGATGTTATCAGCGAAGCGCAGGGCGGTCACCATGTATCCGTCTGACACCATCATGTAAGGCAGACGAGGGTGACAGGTCACAGAGTATCTCTGCCTCATAAGATCCGACTCTGATGCCACCGAACCCAGAGAGTCGCTGGGATTAGAGGCCTCTGAAACCGGCACCGGGGGTCTGCACAAGAGAAGGCAGAGATTGGGGATTACAAAATTTGTATTTTTACTGAATACAACTTTTAGATAATGAGGATTTAGTACAATGATGTGACCCTGCATCAAAATCAGAAGTTCCCTTTAACAAATGGTTTTCTTATGACAGATGGGCAGAAAGGGGAGAGGCTCCTGCTGCAGCCAACTGTCTTACAGGCACACACAGGGCAGCGAGGAGGAGGCGGCACAGAGAAAACATCTTCAGAGAGATCTCAGTTTCATTGATAATGTGAAACAAAATGGGATCAGAAGAGACTAAAGAAGAAGGAACTTTCTGTCTCCCGTGTTCCTCTCTCCCTTCTATCCTCATGACAATCTCTAAAAACTGAGCAGGAAGATGATATGCTCGCAGCGTTATACTTACACACTGTATGTCAGCGGGTGAGGACAGGTGAGAAAAGGCTAGAATGAGAGAAGCATGAGCGAGACATAAATGGAAGACACAAGAAAAGCACAGAAAAATGAGCAGGATACAAGAAAACGGAAGAAGAAATCTAGGACAGCGGTGACCGAAAGAGAGAATGGAAACTGGACACTTAATGGAATACTTCAGAGCTGCACTCACTATTCTGGTGGAGTCACTGTGTACATACATTACATTACTGATCCTGAGTTACCTCCTGTATTATACTCCAGAGCTGCACTCACTATACTGCTGGTGCAGTCACTGTGTACATACATTACATTACTGATCCTGAGTTACATCCTATATTATACTCCAGAGCTGCACTCACTATTCTGCAGGTGCAGTCACTGTGTATATACATTACATTACTGATCCTGAGTTACCTCCTGTATTATACTCCAGAGCTGCACTCACTATTCTGCTGGTGCAGTCACTGTGTACACACATTACATTACTGATCCTATACAAATCCTGAGTTACCTCTTGTATTATGCTCCAGAGCTGCACTCACTATTCTGCTGGTGCAGTCACTGTGTACATATATTACATTACTGATCCTGAGTTACCTCCTGTATTATACTTCAGAGCTGCACTCACTATTCTGCTGGTGCAGTCACTGTGTACATATATTACATTACTGATCCTGAGTTACCTCGTGTATTATACTCCAGAGCTGCACTCACTATTCTGCTGGTGCAGTCACTGTGTACATACATTACATTACTGATCCTGAGTTACTTCCTGTATCATACTCCAGAGCTGCACTCACTATTCTCTATACGGGGGACATAGGTGGGAAGGTGTTAATAATGCAGAATGACATGTTCCCCCAAATAATGTGGATGTGATCAGGTGTGCACATGTGGTGCATCCTATAATAAGTACACCCCCGCTGTCGGCCGGATTCTGCCGCCTACACTGCAGCTGGTGTGTAAACAGCACTAACCTGTATGTAATGAAGGGATGAAGGGGAATAAACTCCGCCGGGCCGAACTCCACACTACACCCAGAGGTGGTCAGAGTCAGGAGCTCCCCCATACAAGTGAGCAGGAGCAGAGACCCTCTCTTCAGTACACAGGCCAGGAACAAACTATCCGCCGTCCAGGACATGTCCGCTACCCAGTAAGACCTGAAAAATCAAACAACTCCTTAAAGGGTTACATTCCCATCTTCATAAGTGGACATTTTCGGATACAGCTTGTAAAAACAAGCACTTTAGCAATTTACTGCGTCTTAATATTTTCAGCCGTTCTTGAGATATTAACCATTTTCTATTGTTTACAGCTGGTTGCTATGGAGACCGACCACCGCTGCCGGACAGCAGAGCATGTGCTGAGCTTACAAGCTCTTTTCTATTAGAATCCTAAGCACAGTCTTTAAGCCGGGCCAGGATCGATCGCTGAAGAGCGCCATTACCTCCTAATACCGCTCAGCTTCAGTACAGAACTTACAAGGTAGACCGCAGCGGTGGTCGGTCTCCAAGGCAACGAGCTGTGAATAAAAAAGTGTTAATATCTCAAGAACGGCTGAAGATTTTAATAAGCAGTAAATTGCAAAAGTTCTTGTTTTTATCAGCACTATCCAAAAAAATAGCCATTTATGAAGATGGTAATGACCCTTTAAGGGGTCTGCAAGAACTTTACTATCGATTGGCTATCATTAGGATATTATTAACATCAGATTAGTGGGGATCCCATTCCTGATCACCCGATTAAAGGGACTGCAGCCCACCCGTCCCAAAACAACGCCACAAATGAAGTAGTGGCTGTGACGGGTACTGCAGATTGTCACAAGTCATAACAGGAGAAAGCTTGTAGTACCATTTCTGGCCACTACATAAACAATGGCGCTGTGCTGACTTCTGTGCACTGCGGCCCCTTCAATCAGCTGATAGTGGAGTTGACGAGTCGAGGATGGGAGACCAATATTTTGTTAAAAATTTTTGGAACTTTAGAATACAACAAAAAATGGGATTTTACGAACGGAGTAACTTAGAGAACAGAAGATTTCCCGACCTGAGCAGCCTTGATGGGATTGGTTGGTCCCTACTGCCGCACCCCCTCAAGCTGCCGCACACGGTCACCAGGTTCATAGTGTTTATATAGAGGACGCGGGTCTCCTGGAAGAAGGAAAGAGAACATTATCCCACCATAACCGGCCCACCGGCTCTCGAGGGGCGGGTTGGAAGTGGGGGGGGGGGGGTCATTAGTAGCCGGTACCTTGGGGTCTTTTTGGTTTACTGCCAAGGTGAGGACCGATCCATCTCTGGAGAAGAGAGCGAGCAGAGCGCCTCGGGATTTCACGGGGGCACAGGCCGGAGCGATGCCAAGCACGGAGCAGTCCTGCTGTGTCCAGTGTACGTGGTGGGGGGCCGCACTAAAAGAAGATATATATTATATATACGCAGGATATTACTAAAACATTTCTCTAGTCTGGAGTCCCTCCTGACCACTTTCCCTATGTGGGTGTATGAAGCTGAGCCGGTCTATACAAGGCAGGTGCCGGCTGTGATATACAGCCATTATCTGCCTCTAACAAAGGAGACCGGAGCGAGCCCTGATCGCTGATGTTTAACCATTTATATACCACCTCTTTAGTTTTTTCCTGCCAAGCAGCGCTCCTGATCACACAGCGTACTCTGATACGTGAGGCAGAGAAAAAGCTGGAAATCAGACGCAGGACTGGGGACCCTCACTTCTTAGGATGGGGGGGGGGGTCTCAAAGGCCAGATATGTAAAAACACAATTGCAGCGATTACCTGAGTGTCTTCTGATCTTTCTCGTACCATTGTAGAGCCAGGAAAGTCATCACCAGCCGCGATCCGGAATAGAAGACGAATGCGCACAGGCAGCGATCCCCCAACACCTACAGAGGAGAGCGGCGGGGGACAGAGGGGCAGACATTTTACAAATTGTCCTGATTTTCCTTCATATCAGTGGCCAATCAGATGTTACAGAGGCTGTCCGGCTGTCCATAGGACAGGGAATGATATCAGATCAGTGGGGGCTCCGAAACCGATCAGCTGCAATCAGAAATAATGAGCTGAGCTCTGGAACAGGATCTGTTCTGCGGTGCTCAGTCCCGGTCACTACACAATGAACGGAGTGTTGTGAATGTCATTCGAGTAAGTGCTGGTGTGGAGCTCCCTCTGGTGGTCAGGAATGGTAATGAAGCCGAGTCTGAATCTGTGACTCAAACAGGTGATGGAATTAATTAGAAATCCAGGAAGTCCTATTGCAGATCAGCCTAGTGTATTTAGGAGAGCATTTTCTGCTTGGCGGCTGCTGGTGCTAAAATGTTTCCTGCTTCTTCTGAAGATGCTGGGAGTTTTCCCTTCAGTTTCTCCCATTTATTCTGTACCTGAATCTACTCCAGATATGTTTACTAGTTTCTGTGCTTAATTGCTGGAATTGCACTTAAGGGTGTTTCTGCTTATTCCATTTGGTTCTGTGTTTTGGTTTCTTGTATGTGAGGATCTGTCGCTCTGCTTTTGTGAGCAGGGCAGTTACTCCAGCAAGAAAGGGAGCTTGCTCCCTGTTCATGTTTGGATTATTTGGAATTTGTTTGTTTTTTTGCTGGCTACAATCTGTTATCTTTCCTGTCCTGTTGTATCTAGTAAGTTGGGCCTCACCTTTGCTAATCTATATTTTCTGTGTATTGTGATTTTTTTACATCACCGTTGTTGAATGTTGGGGGCTTGCTATTTCTTTGGGGACTGCTCCGAGGCAAGTTAGGATTCCTCATTTCTATCTTAGAGGTGTAGCAAGTTTCTACGGCAGTGACGAGGTGTCTAGGTGTGTTAGGAACATTCCACTGATACTTCTAGGTTGTCCGATAGATAGGGGATTGCGGTCAGCATAGTTTTCAACTACTCTTGTGGTTTTGTTTCTTCCTGATTAATGGGAATTTTTGTGATCGTCCACAGTTACCAGTTCAGAACACGGAGCTCTGGAATAGGATCTGTTCTGCGGTGCTCAGTCACAGTCACTACAC